>NC_056744.1:1665805576-1665808076 GCF_019279795.1 Protopterus annectens | reverse complement strand
GTGGGTTACAGACAGAGGCCAGTCTACTCTAAATATTTTGGAAATGAGGGTAGGCCTCATTCTGCAGCTATTTCATGATTCTCTGCAGTCTACAGCAACAAGGAAAGAGGAAGTTACTTTTACTTATTCTGTCAAAAGACCATTGGAGTTTAGGAACAGGCTGTGTCCACAAATGGCCTTCTAACAACCAGTCACATACCAGGAGAAGACATTGTCGTATTTGATTTCTGTTGAAACTGCACATGTCTGTCCCAACAGTCTGTAGCACAAAAGTTGTTACATATCCGGGGAATGTCCTCCTGTGATTTGTTTGCATCCTCCACACATAACAACTTCTCTATCATACAATGACTGGCCATTAATATTCAAAACCGAGCATGCTGATAGGCCAGCCCAACCAGCGTGCCTGTTGTAAATCTGAGGACTTTTTCCCATTAGTATATCTTGTAAATTTTTACTTTCCTTTCTTTTTTGAATGAAAAAGAAAACAGAAGACTTGAAACAAATGAGGGAGACAGCGCAGACAAAAATAAGAGGATAATCAGGTACATTCTGCAAAACTTAAAAAATTCACCTGATTATCCTTTTATTTTGTCTGTCCTGACTCTCCTGAATGTAAAAAGTCTCCCAGTTTCTTTTTTATATTAAATTAAAAAAAAAAAAGCAGCAACGGAGTTCTTCCTTTCTCCATATGACCTTTGCACAGCACTGATGTAACACAAGTTCTGTACACATGCGCAGTACACCAAAAAAAAGCCCCAGGATACCTGCAAAATGCAGAAGGGCAGCATGGATGCATTATACAAATACATTATTTAAGAAAACTAAGTATTTTTCTTAAATAATGTCATTGTATAATAGCAATAACCATGGCTGGGTGTGGGCAATGCTGGATTTACCCACGGTTGGCATTGTTTCCTCTGCTTCAACCTCATGACCAAAACCATACCAACAGTGGGTAAATCCAGCATTACTCACACCCAGCCGCGGTATTGCTTAATTTTTCCTACAGCTGGAAAGTACCTGTGAGGTGGATTCATCCAGATGTGGCCCATAGTACTTATCTACACTTTTTGTTAATTTCTTTCATCACAAACCTTTTATTTATTTCACATTTGTTAACCGGGTTGGTCCAGCTGAGTTACAAAAAATACATTTTCAGTGGAGACCTGAGGAGAAAAGCTCCAATAACTCCTAAAGCAATAAAAAGTAAAAGAAACATTATACATAAGATAAAATAGAGTACAAACTGAAATGCATCTATACAGAAGAAATTATAGTTGTCACATAAGAAAGTGTGAGTACCAAAAATATAAACATACAAACAGTTTAGTCACAGTGCTGAAAAGCTAGCATATTCTAATATTTACAATTAGAAGTAATACCAGGACACTTCCTAAGTAGAAGTTGTAGAATATGAATAGACAGAGGTATTCGGGAGGTTAGGTGGGGTGATTGCAATGTCAGATCTTGGAGTTAAGTAGGTGATGTTTTAGTGTCTTTTCAAAGTTGTTGGCATGAGTTATACTTCTGATATATAATGGGAGTCTATTCCAGCTATGAGAGACAGTATTTATAAAGGTTTTTGCCTATATTTTTACAGGGTTTATAGGTTCATAGGTGTGTACTAGACTAATGGCCCTGGAGCCTTTACAAGCCTAGCCCGAGGGATTACCCTGGCATCGTTACCGACCTTACTTCCCAGTGTCTCTGTTGAGTAGAGCCACTGGAGTGATCCCCAGGGTGAATTTTCTATTTCCTATCCACTCAAGATTTCTCTTGAAGAGGGCCATTGAGGTGCTCTGTTTGACATGTATGGAAGTCTATACCATAGCACAGCAGTCTGGGTTATGAACATGTCCCTCCAGCATGTTCTGTTGATTGTGGTAATGAGGTTGAGGTCTCTGGAGTGTGTGGTGTGGAAGGATTGGGATTTCTTTAGATGCATCATTTCTAACAGAGCTGGGTCAGACAAGTGTTCAGCCATCTGATTGTTGTCAGTTAGAGAGGTAGCTGGAGAACTAGCTGAGTGCAGTCTTATACGTCCAGTTGAATATAACCAAGTTCTTAGCTTGCCAAGCTGAAGTTTTAAAGCAGGAATTATTTCACATGCACCAGTTTAAATATGCAAGGACAGGAAATCAATGAATGTGGCTACCCCCACACCTGTAATTACTAGCAAATAACAAAATTCAGCCAACACTAGCTTTTAGTTCAAGTTACTGAAGAGCAGAATAACCAGTTAAAAATTCCTTCAACACTCCTTCATACACAGTTTAAATCAATTTAAATACTGTATTTTTTAAAAAGTGCATAAAAAGGTACTTAAATTCTCTTATACGTCCAGTTGAATATAACCAAGTTCTTAGCTTGCCAAGCTGAAGTTTTAAAGCAGGAATTATTTCACATGCACCAGTTTAAATATGCAAGGACAGGAAATCAATGAATGTGGCTACCCCCACACCTGTAATTACTAGCAAATAACAAAATTCAGCCAACA
>NC_056744.1:1665773583-1665805076 GCF_019279795.1 Protopterus annectens | reverse complement strand
GCGACTGACATGATCCCCGGGGTGAATTTCCTATCTCCCATCCAATCATCAAGGTTTCTTTTGAAGAGGGCCAAGGAGGCACTCTGCTTGACATGTATGGGCAGTCTATTCCAGAGTATGGGGAGTCTCTGGGTCAGGAACCTATCCCTCCAGCATATATTGTTCATTGTGATGACAAGGTTTAGATCCCTGGAGTGTGTGATTCTGAGGGATTGGGATTTTTTTAAGTGGAGCATGTCCAACAGCTCAGGGTTTGACATGACCTTGTATGTTAAGCAGAGATCGCCTCTGAGTAGACGATATGCTGGAGTTTTTTTAGACGGTCAGCATATGGCATCTGCTTTAGGCCTGTGATTCTTTTAGTGAGGTATTTCTGTGGCCTTTCCAGTTGTTGCAGATGTCTTGTGAGGTACATACCAAATGGGGCATTATACTCTATAATGGGTCTAATGAGGGATGAGTACAGTGGGACAATGACCTCCTTTTTTCTGGATGAAAAGCCCTTAGTGATGAGGTGTGCCACATAGAAGGATTTCTTGACTGTTGTGGCAATGTGGTTATCGAAAGTGAGACCACTGTCCACCTGTGTCCCTAAGTCTGTCATCACACTTTTGATGTTTAGTGTCCTGCCACCTATGTGTTAATTCATGGGTACATGTTTTTTTCCAAAGGGGATAACTATACATTTCTTGGCATTAAGCTTGAGCCCATGGCTCTGGCACCAGGCATCTGTTTCTGTAAGGCCATTTTGTAGAATATCCACATCATTTGGGGATTCAGTAATGGCTCCCAGTTTGCAGTCATCTGCGAACTTTGTTAGCCAGACTCCCTTAGCGTTGGCCTGTACTTCAGAGAAGTAGATGCCAAACAAGAGTGGTCCGAGGACTGAACCCTGAGGTACTACACTTGTCACTTGTCTGGAGCTGGATTTGGAGTTGGCTACCTTTACATTCTGGGTTCTGTCAGTAAGCCAGTTGGCATCCCATTGAGTGACATAAGGATTTATGCCCAGCTTAGTAAGTTTATAGTAGTTCATAACACTACAGGTGTACCCCAAGGCTCAATTCAAGGCCCTTTTCCATTTAACATTTTTATTAATAATCTCCACCTAGCTATCCATTAGGACTCCCTAGTACAGTACACAGATGACTCCACTATAGTCTGCTCTGCTCACAGCTTAAACATACTAAAGGAAATCACCCAAGCTGCATTTTCCACTGTAGAAACCTGGTTTCACAAAAAAATCACCTATCTCTAAATCTCCCCCAAAACAAACTTATGATCTTTACTCCCAAGAAATTCACACATCAATAAAGCTGACTTTGAAATATTCTCTCTTAACTCCACTAAAATTGAATTAGTAACCAATACTAAGCTATTAGGAGTAATTATTGATGAAAACCTCAAATTCGATCTTCATATTCAAAACAATATAAGCAAGACCCACAAAAAACTGGGGCTACTTTATGACATAAGTTCCTCTCCCTCCCTTCTAAACAAGCATTAGCACTATCCTACCTTCTGCCTTCGCTAAGTTATGGTGCCCCTTTATTAACTAACTGGCAGTCTTCTCTGAAGGCAAAATTAGAATCATGCTATAACAAGATCGATAACTTTTGCCACAAATATTCATCACTGCATTGCCCTAAACAATTACAATGGCTTGAACTCTCCCACTATCTACTCCCCCTCCAGCTTACAACCACTCATAAACTGATATACAAGCCCCATGACTGTCCTGCACTCGGCTCCCTATTCTCTCTTTACATTCCAGTTCGGCCTCTGTGTTCTCAACACCAATATCTTCTCCAAATACACAAATCCAAACTTCCTGCAGGTCAACCTTTATACTCCTGGACAATTTCCAAAATATGGAATAACTTTCTAGCATCCATCTGCTTACAACCAAGCCTTTCTAACTTCAAAAGTGCACTGCACAATCATTTCTTCTCCAATGGGATATGTAACTGTTCATTTCCTACCTCAGCCATTGCTTAAACTTAATCTACTAATTAAACCCTATATCTGTCTATATCAAGCTTTTCTTAATAACTCCTGTTGTTTATAACTCCCCCTCTACACCTTTATTTACCTCCTTTCCTTTTCCCCACTTTTCTCTCCCCTTCTCCACATTCCACTTTCCTTCTATTTGCTAGTTTTCCTTCTCTCCTATCTTTTTCCTTTAACTTTTACTCTTCCCCCGTACCCTGTCTTTTGTTTCTCCTTTGTATTTCCTTACCTCTTGTCATTACAAACTTCTACCTATTTGCCTCTCTCACTAACTTACCTGCATGTTCTTCTTTTGCTTGTTGTAATTTACTGCCTCAAAGCATGTACTTGTTTTCTTCTGCATATAACTGCTTAATTCAGAATCCACTGAAATATATTGTGTACTATTTTCAAGTTAATATTATGCCTTTGTATTATCATTATAGTTAACATTTCTGTTTATACATTGTTTTACTCCCTCATATTTATTTCTATGTAATTTATACATTTTTGTAATTTTATGTATTATTATTTTTATTATTTATTTATTTATTTATTTTTTTTTTACATTGGAGGTTTTCTCCTCGGGCCTCTACTGAAAATGAACTTGCTTGGCCCAGTGGACTTTTCCCAGTAAACAAATGTCAATAAATATACAAAAATACAGCAAAAGAGATATTTAATATTATTTGTATGCTGTTCATTTGCATTGTAATAATTTTCATATTTCTTTAAATATTTCAACATTCGGGTGACACAGACAGAACTGCATAGCCTCATATGAAAGCTCACAGCTGTATGAAGAAAATCCTGCTGGCAGTATGTGTCTTGCTTGAATGGTTGCTGAGATATCATAAGCTGTTAATACAAAATTACATTAATATTCACTACTGTTATTTGGGCTTATAAAACCTAGTTTAATGCATTGAACTGAATGTATGCCACTAAGGTTAAGATTAATTTATCCTGCATAGTTTGCCATTTACAGTTTTCTAGTTACACTTATAGTTCCAGAGATGTGAATATTTGCTTGAACTGTAAGGTGGTAAAAGTTCAAACCACACCAACTGGGAGTTAACAGTACACACACACACACACACACACACACACACACACACACACACACACACACACACACACACACACACACACACACACACACACACAAGAGCTGTACTGGAGGGAATGAGTTAAGTCACCCGGCAGCATTCTAAGAAAGTAATTGAAGTAAGAGTTGTGGAAGATAAAAGGGGGAAGTGAATGGTCAGTAAATTTTGTTACAATGTATGAATAAAACGGATACTGAGCAGTGTAGGTGACGTGAGTCTGTATGGTACGTTTGCACTAATTTCAGGACTTGCTGAACTTCAAGTTAATCTGCTGGTTCAGTAGAATGACTTCTGCTTAAAACAGCCATCCTTTACAAATACTAAATAACAGATTATACGTGGTTATAATAAGAATCCTGTGCTAAACTGTAGTGTAGTGTCAGAGAATTGCTCTTTCTTCCAAAGAAAGGAGACATAATAAAACCAGATCCTCAAATTTGATACATGCAGAGAGAGCCTGAGAGAAAGAGGAGTTGTGAGAAATCTCTCCTGTATAACAAAGAGAAGATATGACAAGAAGGACCACCTAGGAAGCAACATTTATTTCTGACTGTTCACTGCTGGTTTTATTTCTTTTTTTCTTCAATACCTTATGGAATTTTATGACTTTCTATGAAAATCAGTTCCTTTTGAAATCTGTGTATGGCTGAACTTAATTATATTCTTGTTTTGTTTTTCAGTGGTTCTTTCAGTCTGAAAACTAATATTTTAGGATCTCTGGAAGTTTTAGTTTGATATTGTATTTTTGTGGGTGAATTAGGAGCCTTTTTTAGAATGCCAAAGGTAACGTGGTGTCCAGAGACTGACATTTCTTTCATTGTTTTTATTATATTACCCAGTGTCAAAGAAAAAATCAAAAATCAGTGCAGCCAAGGTTCAGTTAAGGTTCCTTTATTCTTGTACAAGGAGACAAAAATGCAGTTCATTATTGTTTATATGACAATTCAGTCGGAGGTCTTTTCGAACAAGAAGAACCGTTTCGGTAACTTCTTCCGTACGGGTTTAAGCCACCAGGCCTGTCTGATCTGGGATATCCGAGAGGTTTCCGGTCAACGAAGGACCAACTTGTCAAAGAAAAAATCAAAGATCGATGCAGCCAAGGTTCAGTTACGATTCCTTTATTCTTGTACAAGGAGACAAAAATGCAGTTCAGAAATTTGTCTGACATTATGCAGGAAATACTTCATTATTATACTGTTCTGTAAGCCATTGCCCTCTAAGCTGACGTAATTAAATACAACTCTAAGCATTGTTCTAAAACAGGTGTTTACTAAGTTTTTCTGCTGATATGCTTCTAATGCAGCAAGCATAATGCTAAAACATATATGAATACATATTTTACTATATATGTGAATACATATTTTTCTTACACCCAGTTGGGTGTATTACAATAATACAGAGTACAGTGCAATAGGTGTTGTATGTCAATGTAAGGGGAGGGGAACTTACTGATAGCTACATTCATTAACTCTCCAGTTATTGCCCCAGGACCGGTCGTAACCAAGTCCTGGCTGTACCAATAAAATGTTTCACCCTCCGATTGTACTGCAAAAATATTAATTTGTCACTGTGCTTCCATACCCTGCATGGTCGGGACTACTGCTATGCCAAATAGTTGCATAAGGTCTCTGCCCAAAAGGTTCACTGGGCATTTCGCAGAAACAACAATTTTACTTTTCTGGGTTAATCCTGAAACAGGATCTGTTATTGCAATATTATGGGAGAGAGGCTCCTGATACAGCTGTCCATTAGCTGCTTTCACTAATATGTAATCATGTGACTCTGAATTCTCCGGTAGTTTGGAGGGGTGTACCAGGGTTCGTGATGCCCCTGAGTCACACAGAAATTTGACTTCCCTCCCCTCTACCAGGAGTGTAACTTCTGGTTTCGTGTCAGCCAAATAGAGCTCCAAGCTCAATAAGGCTAGGTCTAATATTTCATTGTCCTCACTATCGGTAGCTTCCTGCACTTCCTCTATTTCTCCTAACACATTCTCTGCTCTGTCTATCACATTCTCATTTGTCCTTTCTTCGTTATTCCTATCTAGTGATTCTTGACTGTCATATAGTCAGTCCTCACCCTCTTCATTTTTATCCTCCATAGCTGCCTTCTTATTTTTCACCCTTCAAAGTCCTCTGATCGCTGATCAGATTGTTTGTTTCCCTGGGCATTATTCTTGCCCTTCTTCCCAGACTGTACTAAATAAATTTCTCCGTCATCTACAGCAAATACTTGGGCTTTCTTTTTCTTTTTGTTATTAAAATGCCTTTTGGCATGCCTAGCATATTCAAGCAGTGACTGTAATCTGCTTGTGCGATGATCTACCATATGCTTCGTAATAAAACTGCTTATGGGTGCAATACTGCCTTTTAAAAATGCATTCTTTAACTGCTGCTCATATGGGGAATCTTGTGTCTGGTCTTCAGGAATCTGCATTCCACAATGGTTATTAAAACATTCCAGTAATCTAGTAAAATATCTGTCAACAGTTTCACCTTCTTGTTGGATGCATTGATTAATGCAAGTCCAGTCTGCCCTAGGCTTCCATTTCTCAGAGATTCGGTCTATCAGACCTTTCACTCTGTTATCTAGTTCTGCGCTGCTATGTGGGAGGGGCCTAAGTGCAGCGTCACGGGGATTCCAGTTGCCACTGATCATGTGCCAATCTGGACCTACTATTTGTCTGACTACATTTTCTACTTCCTCTCCGTTTAAGTGATAACTTAACCTCATGCCTTCCAAGTCTTCTAAAAACTTTCTAAAATTAACTTTTGTATGGGGAATTCCCTGTATGGCTTTCAGGATATCTTCCGGTGTCCACTGTCTGTATACTAGGAGAGTGCGGTCCTGCCCTTCTTGTCCTGCCTGAGGATTTGGTACTTCTATGAGTGGGCATATCTCTTCTTCACTCATAGATCACAAATTTTTATTAATTTGATATAACTCAATATCCCCTCTCAAACTGCGTGTTCAAGACCTAGTCTCGTCAGGATCTCTGACAAACGGCTCTGCTTTTGTAACACCTCTACCTAACGGAACATCAGGGTATTGCGGGGGTGGACCTGCCTGTTCACTCACTTCATATTCTGGCAAGGGAAGTGGAGGGGCTGATGCTATAACCAAGTTATTATCCTCTTTATCTAAAAACATTGCTTTTGAATTTTTATTTATTTGTTCCCTTCGGTTTGCTTCCTCAATCCACCTGTGTGCGGAGGAATTCCTAATTTGCGCTTCCTTTTTACCTGCTCTTTGGAATCAGTTTTGAGTTGTTTTAAAAGTTTGACAAGTGAGGATTTTTCTAGTTTACCATTAAATTCATATTTATTAACCCACTTTGTGTAGTACTTAATGTTATCTGCACGTCGTGACCGCGTGTATTCTGCGTCTTCGGTTAATGGCAGATTTTGGGGTAGTTTTGTACACTTATTACCCATTTTGTCCTAACCTTATGAATGTTACGTAACCCTTCTTATTTTTAACGTGGTACCACGAAGATTTTATAGTCCCTTCAGACTACCTGCCTACTTATTCTGTTTCCCTGATCTATGACAAGATAGCAATTTTTCTGTCCCTGGATTTACACAAAAATCCTGACTGAACAAATACAATCAAGTTCCTGATCTAAAACAGAAAAAAGTAGAATCACCTTACCTGAGCCTCAGCAATTGATCACCCCGATCCGATTGAAACCTGCCCGTCAGCCGCAGATCAGAAAGTGGCCGGCCTCTGTTTATATGACAATTCAGTCGGAGGTCTTTTCGAACAAGAAGAACCGTTTCGGTAACTTCTTCCGTACGGGTTTAAGCCACCAGGCCTGTCTGATCTGGGATAACCGAGAGGTTTCCGGTCAACGAAGGACCAACTTGTCAAAGAAAAAATCAAAGATCGATGCAGCCAAGGTTCAGTTACGATTCCTTTATTTTTGTACAAGGAGACAAAAATGCAGTTCAGAAATTTGTCTGACATTATACAGGAAATACTTCATTATTATACTGTTCTGTAAGCCATTGCCCTCTAAGCTGACGTAATTAAATACAACTCTAAGCATTGTTCTAAAACAGGTGTTTACTAAGTTTTTCTGCTGATATAACAATTATAAATGTTCCCATGAGAAAGTTTTCTCAAAAACAATGTGGCCTTGCTGACCACCGGTCTGTAATGATTTGGTGTTACAATTCGTGATTCTTTCTTACTTCGAGCACAAAGCATATACTGATTACAGCCTTATAGTCTTATCTAGTTCCTCTACAGCTGCACGAACAAGGTTATTTGCTTAAGTCTAATAACATTTCAGAATGCTGTATTGTTCTATTTTCCTAATGCTAGCAAAATCATCTGTTTCTCAGTGTATGAACAAGGTCATTCACTGAGCTGACCAGAAGCAAAGTCAGAAAGTACATGCAATTATTTTCAAGCTGTAGCAGAATAAATGTGTTAACCCTTTTAGGTTTCTAATGCAGAAAGCATAATGCTAAAACATATATGAATACATATTTTACTATATATGTGAATACATATTTTTCTTACACCCAGTTAGTTCCAGAGATCCATCTATATTACCCAGTTAGTTCCAGAGATTCATCTCTCTTATCTTTGATATCCAGGTGTTATGCTTGCTTTCAACTTGCTGAAGATCTTAAACTAAAGATTTTCTAATTTGCCTGCCTAACTGATCTGTTGGTGTATAACTCAGTGCTATTATAATTTTGCCAGGTCATCATTGCCATCTTTATAGAATTTTTTTGCTCTATGCACTGAAAGAATACATACGCCCCCCATGTGTGTGTGTGTGTGTGTGTGTGTGTGTGTGTGTAGAGAATTGGATTGAGCAAGCTATAATAACTACACAGATAGGTATGTGGTACAATAAAAATTGCTATATGCGATATGTTGGAAAAGTATGATGTTTGATGAGGTTGGACTGTACATAGTAAATTTGTATGAAAATGACCAGAAAAATTTAGTTTCTGATGAGTTTTTTGAATATGTTGTATTCAACTATGGCAGGAATAAAGAGAAATGTGAAAAACAAAAAACTTCAGAGAGTTTATTAAACAGATTTTAATTATACATGTTCAAGAAACCTGAATCTTGATATAAATGAGGTCATTAATGGGTATGAAGTGTATGACGTTGAGGCAAAAAGAAACTTATGGTAAAATCAAAGGCAGCTTCATGACTTTTTTTAAAATGCTAAAGGAGTTGAATCAAAACTTAATACAAATCAGGTCATGGAGAGTGATAGTGACAGACTGCACAATGAGGAAGCTTTACTTGATTAACATAGGCCTCCCTTATAGGAAAACTGTAGATGATAATATATGAGACAATAAAGAAAGGATTCTAATAAGTCTTCAAAGAGAAATTCAGTATGTGGAAGTCGAAATTGTAATTCAAGAACAGGCCGATGTAATATATTTATGGATTATTTAGAAAAGAAAGAAAGGAGACAGTTGCAAAATATGTTTGTAAATCCAGAATGGGGAAAATTACTAAAACTTGCAGGAAATTAAGTTTACAAATTAATCATAATGGAGAAATAAAAGGAAAATGGAAAACACAGATTTAAACAAAAATACCACAAAAGAAAAAGAAAAATATATAGCCAAATACAGCAAACAAAAACAAATGGGCAGAGAAAGAAAAACTTTAATAATGTTAGTGCTCTGTAAATGTGACATACGTGCACTGAATTTTCTTTTACTCTGCTTATGTGACATGAACAGTGACATAGAAGACAGAGCTCTAATGAAAATTATCAGTCTGTTTACTTCCATTTCACTATCCCAATTTTTTTCGAGATCTGTTTGAAGTTACACAGGTATAAAATGGCAAGATGATTAATTCCACCAGGTGATAAAAACACAACTCTTATTCTTGCACAGAACTCATCACAGAAATCACAGTAAGTGAATGGTTAAGGAAAGGTAACTTGAAACCAAAAGAAAAAAGTCAATAATAGTGGACCAGCATAGTAAACTACAGACGCACTTATTAACAAAGTCCATTCAACATGTGGAAGAAACAGACAAATGCAGGTTCTCTTAAAAAAAACTGGAAATAATTGCACATGTTTTTCTGGGTGGGATACACTCATGGCAAAGGGGCTGTATACTGAAAGGCAAAATAATATGTCAAAACTGTTGCATTAGGGATTGTGCAAACATTACAGTATTGTAGTTGAGAAGCACCAGAAACACAAACCACAAAGTATTGTAGAGTATTCTTTGTCACATGGGATGACCCATTACCAACAGTTAAAAAAAAAATAGGTAGAAAAACAGATGTAGTAATCCAGAAAAAAGAGAAAAGTAGCATTCATCATTAAAATTGCTACACTCAGTGATTATAGTCTCCTGTGTACAGAGAGACAAAGTCATAAAATACTAGGGTTAGCAGGCAGAAAAAAGAGAAGTGTGGAAGAAAGATACCCAGACAGTTCCAGCAGTAGTAGTTATAGTAGGATCAACAGGTGTAATGAAAAAGACTACCAGAGCATGTAACTCTGTAGGAATTAAAGATGGAGTCAGCTATGGGCACATTGTTGGTGCTGTGAAGATCACTTTTGGCTAGCATCAAAGACTGAAATAGTACTATTTCATGAACTTTAATTATACCCTGACTTGGAAATTGGGTTTATTCCTGTCATGGTATTAGAAATTTAAGAAAATTTCCCTGGGATTCAATAAACCCCTTGTAGACTTTGCAGAAAGCCTACACCGAGTTTACGTGTTTGCATGACTTTGTGCAGTAGTGCTCAATCCATATTAATGAGGTGTGGCATGCTTAAGCTACATTTTATGGCTTGCCACAGTGTTGTTGGCTGGAAACCATATAAGCAAACACAGATAGCAATTTCAGAGCATCTACGGTGTGCACATTTGCACGGAATGCCACAGTGATCACCAGGGCTTTACACATAGCGAAACCTTGTCAGCGAACACGGATAGCAATTCCATGTAAGGAAGAGCACCTATGGTGCATGGATTTGCATGCAATGCCACAATGAGTTCCAGGGGTTTTACAGATAGTCATCATTGTGTTTGTGCAACACATCTGCACAGAGACTAACTTAATGAGAGGACAAATGACCAGTAGTAGGGACCTACATGACACTGATGTCACATAGGAATGTGTTACAATGTAATACTCACAACCTCTTAGAGTGACAAATGTGGACAAAACCAT
This sequence comes from Protopterus annectens, assembly GCF_019279795.1. Taxonomy (NCBI): domain Eukaryota; kingdom Metazoa; phylum Chordata; order Ceratodontiformes; family Protopteridae; genus Protopterus; species Protopterus annectens. The sequence continues at coordinate 1,665,794,790 of NC_056744.1, read as the reverse complement.
AATAATGGAGGGAGGGATAAAGGGCCAGAAATAGGGACAGATTTTTAATATTGCACTGACAGACTTAGGAACTTGATAGAATATATAGGTTGTACATTAGCATGAATGTTCTGAAGAGCATGACGTATGAAACTCAAATATCAGTCATCAGTTTTTGACTGCACTCTGCAATGATATGCCAATGATTTGTCAGGAAAAAATGTTATGAGAAAAAGATCACAAATATCAGACAAAAACTCAACATTCTGCACAGATCAGGACAATTGAGAGGTATGCACTCAAATGTATGTAATATTGAGTCACATCAGTCCAGAGATCATCCTAGTGATATGGCAAGAATCCACATATTTGTTAAGGAAAACATCTGGACATCCTGGAAATATCTGGGTAGTTGAGAAGTATTAATGTAAAGTATATGGTCCAAATATAGTACAGAAACAGTGTACCTACACTACAGAGTATTGTGATATCCTATTCCTGGCATTCTGTACAGAAGCTATGTTAATAATCTGTAACAGGACATGGGACTGCCATGTAAAATGATCACCCAGGGTAAGTGTGTGTATTAAATAGGGGCACAGATAAATTGTAAGAATGAACACAGGCAAAGAGTACAGGTGAACATCCCACATGTACAGCAGAGGAGAGTCTGTCAATGGAAGATGGTTTAGCAGCAACACCAATCGCATATCTATATGGTACAGTATGGACTGTACAGTGAAAATGTGTTGTCTGTGACTGTCACACAAGGTGACATAACAATGGGGAGGACGTCTGCATTAATTATTTATTTATTTCCAGTTTGATTACCGGGGAGGTCCACTGGGCCCTGGGGACCCATTTTCAGTGGAGGCCCGGGGAGAAAAGCTCCAAAAATACAAATACAAATGACAAAATATGAAAAAATATAAGTGATACATTGAGGTGACCAGTTTGTACAATAGGAACATTCATTATTACAAAATAGTCAAATACAACTTCACTAAGGTTATTCTAAAAAGGTTATACAATTATAAAGCTGTCCTTATAGAGTAATTTGAGAAAATGCATTATATAAGCACATTCTAAAAAGGCTATACATTTATAAAGCTATTCTTATAGAGTAATTTGAGAAAATGCATTATATAAGCACATAGAGAAGAGAGTTAAGAAAATCTATTTACAGTATTTACACAAGGGGGGTCAAAGATAAATAATTGTAGGACATTTTGAGAGCAAGGGTACATTCCATGTGGGATATCAATGTGTTCTTGGATAATTTTTAGATGGGGCAGACTATATGCACTACCTCACCTTTTTACATTCTAGGTAGGATATCAGTTTATTCTTGTATAGTTTTAGGTAAGGTGAAGACAGGAGCATTTCCACTTAGTGGACAGATGTTTGAAAAGCTGAGTTTTGAAATTTTCAGAGTTTGATATTGTTCTTAAAGAGGAAGAGAGAGAGTTCCAAGTCTTGCCAATAGTGAAGGAGAAGAGAAGTTGGCCAGCTGGACTTTTAATTTTATTGATAGCAATCAGGTTTTGATGTTCGGATCTGAGAGTTCTATTGGGGATGTAGGGTGGAAGGATGTTAGCTAGGGCAGGACAGTTAGATGGCTGAAATATAAGTCTGTGCGCTGTGGTGAGCTGCAGATAGTTTAGGTAGTTTGGTAGTTCAAGCCAATTTAGGGATTGAAGGGAAAGGCAATGATGGGTGGAATTTTTACAATTGGAGGCAAATTTAGAGATTTTATTGTAGCAGCTTTCTAGTTTGGAGGTGATAGAGGATGACAAGTTGGTTAGGAGAGCAGCTCCATATAATAATGAGGGCAAAAGGTAGGTAGTGGCCAAAGTGTGCCTGGTGGAGTGAGAAAGAAAGCGATTATTCCTATATAGCATGCCTAGTTTTTGGTGGGTTTTCTTAATATTTTGTTGAATGTGTATGTCGAACTTTAGGAATTCGTCGACTATAACACCGAGACGTTTGGCAGAGGGAACCACTTCAATAGTTGAGTTGGAGTTACTATGGACTTTGAAAGTGTCTTTGTCATAGGAGCAAGACTTTCTGGGGGAGAAGAGGAGAATTTTGGATTTGTTAGCGTTAAGGGAGAGGTGGTTTTGGCACATCCAGTTTTCAGTGGTTGAGAAGGCAGTTTGGGTTTTGAGAAGCAGTTCAGTGATGTTTGAGGCAGAGCAGACTAAGGTTGAATCGTCTGCGTATTGAATAATTTTGGTATTGGGGATAGCAGTGTGAAGGTTATTAATAAAAATATTAAAAAGCATGGGTCCAAGGATGGATCCCTGTGGTACACCTGTTGGTGTAGGTAGGAAGGAGGAGATGGAATTTTTCCATTTGACTGCCTGAGACCTAGCTGATAAGTAGCTAGAGAACCAGGATAGAGAGTTAGATGAGAGATGCAGGTTTGATAGATGAAGGAGAAGGTGTTTATGAGAAATGGTATCAAAAGCTTTTGAGAGATCAAGCAAAACAGTAGAGACCAGGTGACCCGAATCTCGGCCTTGATTGATAGTTTCTAAGAAGGAAAGTAGAGCAGTAGTAGTGCTATGGCCAGAGCGAAAGCCATGTTGAGTTGGTGTAAGAAGATGGTTTTGGGTTAGAAAAGGCATAAGTTGGAAGTGGATACACTTTTCTAAGATTTTGGAGATTGGTGAGAGTAGAGCAATAGGGCGAAAATTTGTGATGCTGGTGTTCTTACCTCCTTTGTGAAGAGGAAGGATGTAAGCTGAATGCCAAAGTTTGGGGATGTACGATTCATTAATAGATCTATTAATAATTATGCTGATATTGGGAGTGCTATCCCATCTGCGGCATATTTTAGGAAAGTGGAGGGAATATTGTCAGGGGCATTAGAGCAGGGTTTAAGTTTAGACAGAAGTCTTTTTATAAAGTTAGTTGATTGTCAGGGGCATTAGAGCAGGGTTTAAGTTTAGACAGAAGTCTGTTTATAAAGTTAGTTGATTGTCAGGGGCATTAGAGCAGGGTTTAAGTTTAGACAGAAGTCTTTTTATAAAGTTAGTTGAGACAGGTTTGAGCTCGAACCTGAGGGAAGGGTTATTGGAGGAATTGGAGGGGGATGATAGGGGAACAGATGGGTTATTGCTAGGGAAGGTCTTGGTTAGGTCAGATATTGTTTGTATGAACAAAGAGTTAAATTCTGAGCATAGTTCTAGGTCAGATTTACTTGGGTCAGAGCAGGGATTATTTTTGGAGCCAAGATTAAGGAGAGAGTTTATTGAATTCCAGAATTTCTTGGGGTTGTTGTTACTGTTAAACTGGAGGTTGGTGTAATAGGATTTTTTTTCCTTGGTAATTAGTTGTTTTACTTGGTTACGTAGTTGCTTATATTGGAGCAAGGTGTTGGGAAGTTTATTTTTTTGGAACAGCTTCCATAGTTTGTCCCTTTGATGCATAATTTGTTTAGTAAGTTTAGATAGCCAAGGAGCAGTATTTATTTTTACCCTTTTATTTCTGATAGGGGCAAGAGAGTTAAGCATATCTAAGAAAACAGAGTTGAAGTGGTCGATAGCAGCATCAAGAGGGAGAATTTTAAGGTCTTGCCAGTTCATTTGTTTGAATAAGTTTGAGAAGGTTGTAGGGTTAAAGTTACTAAGATTACGAGTTAGGATGTATTGGTTTGATGAGGAGAAGATTTGGTAGCGCGACGAATAAAGGCTGGGAGGTGGTCACTAATAGTGTCCGGAATTGTTCCAGAATTGGTGATTTTATTTGTATTGGAGACTAGGATCCAGTCAATAGAGGATCCTGGGGGGTTAGTTTTGTTGGGTCGGGTTATATGGTGTATTGTTTGAGTGAAGTTGTAAAGGTTGATGGCTTGGGAAGAAGAGAGAGAGTTAATTTTGTTCCAGTCAGTATTTACATCACCTAAGATGTATGTTTCATAATTAACTTTAGTAGATGCCCATTGGAGAATGTCTTCGAGGATAGGGATATTGTTCCCAGGGGAGATATATAGGGCAATAATACAGATATTTTTGTGTGTATTTAGTTTCAGTAGTCCAGCTGTAAGTTCAGTATTTTTGAATTGAGGAACTGGAATTTGGAGGGGAATTACAGTTAATGATTTAGAGTAAACTATGGCAGAGCCACCACCTTTTTTTATAGGTCGGTCATTTCTAATAATATGGTATCCAGGGTGAAGTATCTCTGAATCAGAGATATGGGGTTTAAGCCAAGTCTCAGAAATGGCTAAGATATCTGGTTGGTTATAGGTTAACCAAGCCTGGAATAGGTGGACTTTGTTATTAAGACTTTGGGAGTTCAAGGTGAAGATTTTCAATGTGTTTGGGAGGGGAGAGGATGGGGTTAGGTAATTATTGTTAGCGAAATGAATGGGGCCAGGGTTGGGGTGGATATCTCCAGCTAAGAATATGTTGTTAAAAAGAAAAGATTTAAGAGATTTAGGTGTACAGATTGAGAGTTTAGTTGGTTGTAAGGTTATTTTGTGTGTAACTGTACTGGCAGTAGTGGAGAAGATTTTATAGTGGAGCAGGTGGAGTTGATTGGGCGGGATAAGATAAGAGGAGATAGAATGGAAGTGAGAGTAAGAGTTAGGGTGAAGGGAGTTTTCAGTGGATGTTATTTTTGTAGGTGGAATTGGATAAGCAAAGGAAGAGTATGAGCTGATATAGCATGAAGGAATCAGAAAGAGAAGGAGGAAGCAAGGGACTATGAGTTGCTGGAGGAGTGAGGAAACCATGATTATGCAAAGGGGGTGGAGAGATAGGAATGTCAGTTGAAGTAGAGAGTATATTTGAAGATGAAGAATGATATTGGAGAGAGAAGTGGTTTGTCTGAAGTTATATGAAGGAGGCAGGAATATAGTAGTAAGGGATATGGGGAATAGGAATATTGAGAGAGTGGTGATAGAGGAGGTGTATGAGAGGAGAAGGGAGGAGATTGGGTAGAAGGAGTGAATAGGAGAGGCTGAAGTTAGGTAAATTAGAGTTGGTGGATTAAGAGCAGTTGTAAGGCGGGAAGAAGAGCTATTGGATAATTGGAATAAGTGGGAGGAGAGATGGAGGAATAAATGTAGGAGTGCTGGGGCGGGTGAGATTTGGGGGCAGGGTAGGGAAGCGGAGTGAGCCCACAGGGCGAACGGAGTGGGTTTAGACAGGTAAGGAGGAGAGAGACTGAGAGAACAATCAGTGAGCAGCAGGCTACTGCAATTCACTTTACTGGTAAGTAAGGGTGAGTGTAGGGTGAGATAATCTGAAGTGGTGAAGAAGAGGGGTAGCAAAGGGCAGAAAGTAGAGGATTGCAGCAAGTAGACTACGAGGTATATAGGCAGTTTAGTACAACAGAGCTGTACTTGGGAAATATTGCAGAGAGACAAAGAAGGGTGAAAGTATAAAGCAGGACTAGTAGAGGGAGCTAGCCTGGAAGGAAAAAAGAAGTGTGTAGGAGCTATGCTGGGGTGAGGGAGAGACTGAGATCAGAGATAGCTCTTATAGAGGGAGAGGAGGGGCACTTTACAGTTATAGGTGGATAAGCAAGTCCAAGAGAATGAGTTATGCAGGGCTAAGGAGGGGTATGGCTGCTGGGTAACCTGGCTAGGTAGCAGACTTTTAATACATATTGGAAAAAATATATATTTTTGAGAAAGTATCAGCTTTACTACTTAGTGGGGGAAACACATACTGAACATATGTATGAGATAAGCATCCTTACATGAATAATGCAGAGGACATCTATCAAGGACCTGACATGCAGTTGGCATAGGGTGCATATTGGGAAGCTGTGAAAAATGATATACCTGAATATGAGTGTACTGTCAGTAGAAGTCTCCAGCATGGTGGCCACAGGTAACAGATCAAGGCAAACTTTGCAAGAACCAGCCATAGTCACGGACAATATCAAAATAATACCACCACTAATCCCATACCTCTGATGTAACATATGTGATGTGGAATAGTAACAGCTGAGCCTGCACACACACACTTGACAACTATTATATTACATCCACACTCTATGAGGGTAACCACACACAATATCCTGGTACTGTAATGTCTGTAGGAGGTGTTAGGAGGGACACTGCTATACCTGTATGTGACAGTCTGGTCAATACAGGCTACTTGCCTTATGTGCATGGCATATTTCTATGGCACAATCCACACTATCATGAATGATATACATGCCATTAATGTTGTCAGACACCTATGTGTGCCATCTGTGTATAAGCTGAACAGGTAGCACACATGAATCTGGTGTAACAATTCTCTAAGATTAAGAACACTGCATCAATGGCCCCAGACAATATCCCAGGATGCCATCTAAATAGCATGAAACATGATCTGTCAGGCCATCTGGAATTGCTATTTAACTGTAGCCTCTAAACAGACTTCGTACCTCATGAATGGACAACAGCAACAGTCATCCCTCTGCACAAAGGTGGCCCATCTACAGACCCTGGAAGCTATAGAACCTTAAGTCTCACTGGTCTTGTATGTAAAACCATGGAAACAATTATCATGGAAATGATCAATAATGATATAGTAAACCTCCAGACACTGGACCCATCCAAGTTTTGTTTTGTCAAGGGCAGGACATGCATACTCAGTCTGGTGGACTTCTTTGAGAAGGTCACCAAAGCAATGGATGAGGGCAAAATGGTTCACACTACTTACCTTCACCTGGCCAAGACATTTGACACAATACCCCACTCAGGCATTGTTGACAAACTCAAGAGGTTACATACAAAGTGGTATGTCACCCAGTGGATAGCCAACTGCCTCACAGACAAGACCCATGAAGTTAGAATTGGGAAGTCCACCTCTACAAAGAGGTCAGTCACAAGTGGAGTCCCTCAGGGATCTCTGCTTGGACCACTCCTTTTTGGAATGTACTTCTCTGAAGTCAAGGCCAATGTCAGTGGTCTCTGGCTGACTACATTTGCAGATGATTGCAAATTTGAGCTGTCATTGAATCCCACACTGACACATATGTTCTCCAGGAAGGGCTGACACAGACAAACAACTGGTGTCAGAGCCATGGACTAAAACTAAATGACAAGAAATATATAATAGTATTTGTTAGGAAATCATCCACCCCTGGTAACTATCATATTGACAACACACTTCTTAGAGGTGACCCAGTAATTATGGACAGACTTAGACAGTAATCTGGCCTTTGACCATCACGTGTCTACAGTAGTGAGGAAGTCATTTTATCTTGTTCAACTTATAAGCAAAGGTATGGCATCTAGGTCCAAGGAACTCATTGTTCCACTGTATTCCACATTCATCACACCTATCATTGAGTACAGTGCCCCATTTGGTATGTATCTAACCAGGCATATCCAACAGTTTTGAAGTCCACAGAAGTTCCTCAGTAAAGGAATACAGGGCGTAAGTAAAAGGTTCTATGCAGACTGCTGCAAAGCCCTATCCTCGTGTTCTGTCTCCTACAGGCTTTTGAGGGGAGATCTATACCTAGCATACAGGGCATTGTCAGACCCCACTCTGATAATTCAAGTGCAACTTGGACAATTGGATGGGAAACAGGAAATTCATCCCTGGTTTGGTACCTATGTCTCTAATGGACACAGGCAACCTGTAAATGTTTCATCTCCCAAGCCCCTGCTTGCACTTATCAAGGGTATCAGAACTTGTCATAGAATTGGGATGCATGGCTAGGCTTAAAAAGTGCCTTCTGGTCATTAGCCTAGTAAACACCTATGAATCTGTTGTTGTTCTGCACCATCAGACAGTCATGTATATTCCCCAGAAAGAATACCTAGGAATGGCCAATAAGCTGTGTGACAGCACACTGTGACAAAGGTGGTACACTTCAGTTACAGATCATTGGAAGATGTATAGGGAGGTACATGAAAAAGGGTGCATTGTACACAGTTATTGGGTTGATGAAGTCCAGGAACCATGTAGTTATTATGGTCTCTGATGAGCATGTCCTTCACGTACCCAGTACTTGTCACATTCAGGGGAGTAGTCAGCACTGTGACAACATGCTGGTGGATGTACCACTTACTCTCTACCCCAGGGCACAGGTCACATACTTGAGGTCTGATTATAGGGTGTGATGTCCACATTATACTTGGGTGGTGTGTCTGTTTCCTGATTCAGCAAATCGCTCCATGTGTCTCGTCAATGCAGGTGTTGTTATGGCTGAGGCAGTAGTCTCTGACTCCAGTTGTGATATTAGTATAATACAGACAATATCAACACATACCAGTGATTGCACACAAGCTGTAGTCCTTTAGGCAGCTGTTTGGGCACAGCATGTGTATGTCATCTGTGAAGTCCATCACTGAAGTAATGGACAGGAAAAGGCCTAGCAGACACCCCTGATGTACCAACCTGACCACTGGACCTGAAATAAATGTCACATCACACATTTCAACATAGTGAGATGCCACATATGTCATACACTGGACTACCCAACTGATGATACAGCTGTTTATGGCCACATATGACTGTGTTGATTGAATACTTCAGCATGAATTTTTGTTGATTGCCTTAACCTGTTCAAGTTCCACATGGTGATACTGTTGTCATCATACATGCACTCGATGACCTCTGATGACATCTATCAGATGTAATGGACCTGATGTAGCAGTAGCATCTCACACAGGTCTGTTGCACACACCTGGAATATTACTAGTGTACATGTAGAGGAAGTCCATGATGACATGTTGGTCTACCTCACAGTCGAGGACAGTCAGGATGTCACTATACATGCATGCATCAGGTGCTGTCCCCCAAGCCCAGGTGGATGCATGTCAATGTACACCATTGTATGGGAACAGGGTGTGTTGAACTGTGTATTCAACAGTATCAGGAAGTTATATGTGATGGGTCACGCCATAGGTGATATCCGATGTTGTCACTGCACATTGATTCCATGTGATAGGCCTGGATGATGGTAAGACAGTGCTTACTGCCTATTGTGGTCTGGCCTAGGGTTTTGAGACAGTCACACACACAGGTATTATTGAGAAAACCCAGAGCTGGGGATTAAACCTTATGTCAGTTGATGGGTAAACAACTGGCTCACTAACAGAACATATCATGTGAAAGTTGATGAATCTACCTGTACCAGTAGAGCTGTCACCAGTGGCAAACCCCAGGGAGCTGTGCTTGGCCCTTCATTGTTTGAATTGTATTTCTTGACAGTTCAGGCTAAAGTATATGCCCTTTGCATTACCAGGTTTGCTGATTCTTGCATATTGTGTGCAGTCATTGAATCCACCAATTATGATAACATAGTATAGGAGGAGCATACACAACTGAATGGTGACAAAGGCACATGATCTACAAATAAATGGAGAAATGTTTGTTTGTAATGTTGTCCATCTGAAAAGTGGAGTTCCATGTTAATCACAGCATTGACAACAGTCCTGCTATGCAGAAACCCACTGATGCAAGCACTGGGAACACATTTAGATAGCAATCTGAACTTTGACCATCAACTGTCCACACTGCTATTGAAAGCCAATGTAGTACACATCCTAGGTCAAGCCATCATATTGATATCTTAGGATTGTAGGACAGCACTGTAGTCAAACCTCATTACAGCACTAATAGACTATAATGTTCTTTTTACATGCACCTCACCATACACATGTGGCAGCTGGAGAGACCACAGGGCTTTCTCAGCAAGATAACACATGGCCTACACACCATGCCATGATGTATATGGCTAGATTGAAAGCCATGTTACTGTACTTTATTGTATAGGATGAAATGACTTCTGCCTGACCCTGCACTGCTGGGAGTACTGCTTATCCAAAAATGTGATGTAACTGATGACATCAGCAGTGCCTGTTGAGAAGATGAGTGTCCCACATGCTGGTGTAAAATGCTCTCTATAATGTCAAGCAAGTGGTCTCTCTCACACACACACACACACACACACACACACACACACACACACACACACACGCATGCATACACATGCACACACACACACACACACACACACACACACACACACACACACACACACTTAACTGCAGTGAGAATAGAACCCATACCTAAGTACACAGATTACAGAAGCCAGTATGTTACACAAGCACCATGGCACAAATTTGAGTTATAAGCAGGCCATGTGAGAGACAAGAGGGTGGAAAGCCTGTATGAAATGGATATGTAGCCTTGGTCAACTATCAAAATACTGCCAATCTATGTAATTGAAGTAGTAACTGTAGAATACTCACATCTGCTCTGCTCTCTAGACACACACCGTAGACTGCATTGAGAACAGAACCCCTACCTAAGTACATAGACTACAGAACATGGTACTTAATGCAAGTACCACAGCTCAAGTCTGATTTTTACAGGAGTGCAGTAGATGTCATTAGCAGGCCATGTGGTTGACAACAGGTTGTGAGGCCTGCATATGCACCTAGCTTCATAGGCTCATATGAGTGTACTAGCCTAATATCAGTAGGGTCTTTAGAAGCCTTGCTGTGTAAAAACACAAGTACCATTATTTAGCATAGTTGGATGGTCATTTTTAGCAAAGTATGGTTGTCAGCAGCACCAACTGGCCCTGTCCATGAGGGACATAGGTGCCAGCCCAGAGGTGACTTTACAATCACCCAACCAGTAGTCAAGGTTGCACTTGAACAGGGTCATTGAGGAGCACTGCTTCACATGCAATGGGATCCTAATACAGAATCACTGTGAGATATAGCTGTCTCCCCAGCATGTTCTTTTTATGCCACAGGCTAGGTTGAGAACCCTGGGACAAATTAAAGTTGTCCCAATTGAATTGCAGATGCCCATCATTTATAGAAGGCCAGGATCTGAGACTGCTGTGCAGGGCAGCCATAGGTCACCTCTTAGCAGCCTGGATGATACTGAGTACAGTGACAGGTATGTCAGTCTTTCCATGTTTGTCATGTTTGGAGGCCTGGGAGTCTCCCAGGCACAACCCTGTGTTCTGATCAATTGCTAAAGGTATCTGGTGGTGTACAGGGATATATGAGCATTGTATTCCATTATTGGTGTACAGCAGAGGTATAGCTACCCTGGTCTTGGATGTGATTTCCATATGTATGATGTGCATAATGCAGATTTTGTGTAGCATGGGTCCTGACATTGCACTCCCTCTCCATGGCAGCTGTGGAAAAAAGCAGAATTGAACACAGTTATGAATACCAGTCTTGCCTATATTCAGCTTTAATGCCAGTGTGGGGGTTATTGTTGGCACTGGTCACAGCCTGGGCCAGACTGTCCCAAGCCTCTGACTTATACTGGGACCCAGAATATACCCCCTGCAGCAACTTGGCACTGTGCTGTTTCACTAGGAGTCCAACAAAAATCTTGGACTCCTGGACACCCCATCTCTGAGCCCAGAATCTCACACCCTCTGCACAAAGCCTGCCATGTCTTCCGAGGAACAAGAGCAATGGAGACTGATGGTTTCTCACCAGTTCCAGTTATCACATTTACTGGGAGTGTGCACACCATTTGAAAATATTGAGCACTGCTTACCATAGCGCAAACATGGTGCTCCGGGGTGAGCGATGGTAAGTGGTGCACAACAGTGGCAAGCAATGCAATTTCAGGGTTATTTGATGTACATACACTACTGTAAGTGTGTTAGTCAAATGTGAAGGCCATGCCAGTCCAGAGAGCAGAAATATACTTATAGGAATAAAGTACACAGTGTACCCATAGTCATACATTTGATAATAAAAGTGATAATACATAGATAAAGAAATAACTGATGCAATATTAGTGTTTCAGCCCTCATACATATAATTAATATCAGCTGTACTGTCAAGTGTTATAAGTGAGAGTGACTATAACTGGAATTGAACAACAGTAAAAGTGTATGGGATATGCTGTATTTGAACCCAGGATCATGTGTATGGCAGTCCTACACTTACACCTGTTGCCACAACAAAGTTAAGGAAATACTTGTCTGTGTTGCAGTTCATTGCTATAAACTGCAGTGTCACAACAGTAAAACAAAGGTTGCACACCCTGTACTAGAACCGAGGACCATCTGTATTCCAGCTTTACACTTACACTTGCTGCCACAGGATTAGTTAGTTGATATTGCCTATTTTACTCTTCATTTTTAAGTTCTCACTGTTAACCATCACGCAGAGCTGCTTAGTAGGTTTGCGCAATGCCAGTAGTATTAATTGAATGCATCTGGTTTCTACTTGTGGCTGTCCGGGTCCTGCCTGCTCCTGTGTTCCAGTATGTGCACTGCTGCACTTTGCACACACCAGGTAAACACAGCTAAACCTCACATTCATTTACCTCCATTTCCTGTGTTTGTGCTGAGCTGCTCAGCAGGCAAATGTGAAAAATAAATAAATATAAAAAGAAAGAGAAAGGGATTAAAACCCAGTACCATCTGGCCCCAAACAGGAAAGTATCAATGCATTAACATGTGCTGCCACAGAGTAAGTTAAGTAGCAGGTGTGTTTCGTAGACTCAGTAACTGCCAGACTTTAGCAATGTAGCTCACGGTGTATCTTGCATGCATATACACTTTCTTACTTGTTGCACAATGGAAAAGTACATATTGTTAAGTATTACTGCTGTTTATTGTCCATTTCTTGTGTATGACATGACATTTCATGTGGAAAAATTAAAAAAAATGAAGACCCTATCTCACAGTATGTCACATATTTACAAGCAGCCATGTGTTGCCCCCCAAGCACTGCAACCCTGGTGTCTCAGTATTTATTTCCACACATGTTACCTACACTACAGAAAGTAATATCAAATGTTGTGTCATATGCAGTGCACATCAATTTGGTAACATGCAGAACTACAACTACTGACCCATAAGCTTAACCAGCCTTATCTGCAAGGCTAGAGAAGGGATCAGCATGGACCTTATCTACAGGGACATAGTTGACCTTCAACATACTTGAGTTGACCCATGTTGTGTTTTTCAAGGATAGTTCTTGCCAATTGAACCTTGTGGACTTCTTTGATACTGACCCTAAAGACCTGAATGACAGATAACAGGACATACCACCTATGTTCATTTATCCAAGGCCTTTGGCAATATCCCCCTTTCATGTCTCATAGTGAAAATGTCCCATCTGAGAATTAAGCCATCCAGTACAAGATGGATAGGCAGTTGTCTCACTAACAGAACACACACACTCAGAGTTGGGACTGCACCTCCACCACTAGCTCACTCACCAGTAGAGTACCACATGGATCTGTGCTGGGCCATCAACTGTGTGGAAACTACTTCCTTGAAGTGTAGCCAGTGCTAGGTGTCCTGTGGTTTACCACTTTTGTAGATTATCATAGAGTCCCCCTATGATGGTAACATATTACAGAAGGGGCTGACAGAGAAATGATTTGTGACCAACTCACTGACTGAACCTTATAGCAATGAATGCCTCACTGTCTCCGTTGGCAATGGAAGCACCCCTGCTAACTTTGATATACATAGCACCCCTTTCAGCTCAGACACAATGCTGTGAGACGTGAACACACGTCAGTAAAAATCTATACTTTCATTACTGTGTCTGTAGTGATGAGACATACATTCTGCATTGTGCACATCATGAATATGGACATCACATCCAAGTACAGGGAGGTCATCGCTCTGTTGTACTCCACCATTATCAGACCACTAAATGAGTATAAGGCTCCCATCTGTCTGTACTTCACCAGACAACTGCAGCAACTGGAGAAAAAATAGAAGTATGTGACTGGGAGAATGCAGGTCCTCCATACGTCACATACTTGGAGAGACTACAAGACCTGTCAGTGTACTCAGTTTCCTGCAAGTTGCTAAGAGGTGACCTATATATTGTTTTTGGTTATAGAGTTTGTTAGTTGTTGCTTAGATCTCTGTTGAAACTGTTGTCTCCCTGTTCTGAGAGACTGATCTGCAAATATATAGAGCTGAGTATATTTTTTTGGTTTTAGAGTTTGTACTGTTAGTTGTTGCTTAGATCTCTGTTGAAACTGTTTTGTCCCACCCACTCTCCCTATTTTTGGTTTGTAGTTTAAATTTGGTGGCTTTTGCAGTTGCCCGCCCCACTGTAGATTTGATCTGGGACACTCCCCCAGTCCCATCTCTTTACCACATTCTACCTAATAAACTCTTTCTACACTTGCTTTTAGTCCTTTTTAATTTAATTGCATTTTTTTAAACTGTGTTTGGTCTAATATTGCTATATACTCAAGTGTGCTAGCTTGCACTGCATATGAATTGTTTTTACTACTGTTTTTGATACTTTTCTGTAAAAAAAAAACAACTGTAAGCCTGTTTCCTACCTTTCCTGTAACTAGTGTTCCAGATACAGATTTGCTGTATCCAGGACTGTATGTAAGCTTCTGAGCCCCCAAGCCTTTCTGTGTTGGAGGGAAGCCTTCTAGCTTATCAGTGGGAGTGGTAAGCACTAGGTAACCTGTCTACCACATAAGGAGTGGTTCTGGCCGAGAAATTGTAGTTATTGGCCATTTGGGCAATGTCTTCCATCTCTCTCAACTTTCTGATTTGAAAGCCTGCATTTGCACTTGTTTCTGTCCTGTAACTCGTCTAGTGCAGATACAGATTCTTAGTTTTAGCAATTAAATTTGCTTATTCATGCTCAGCACTTGTTCAGAACTTGTAAGCAGTAAATACTAATTACTATAACACTCAATCTTCCTCATTACCTAGAGGAAAACAGTTTTTGTACTTACTTTTCTCACTTGCTTAGAGAAAAACAGCTCTTGTACTCACTTTCCTCACTTATCTAGAGGAAAATAGTTTTTTATTCAGGCATATCCAAGGGTCAGCTCCCAGTGTTCTCTTCTGTCTATCTGATGAATCTGGGCATCTTGAGGCAATGTAGAAATTGCCTCATGTACACAGACAACCCTGTCCTCCTACCACCCAACACTACAACCTGTGAGAGATGCACTTATCTAGCCAAACTGGAGGTAAAGCTCTCTCCAACCAAGACTGAACTTGACAGTTTGCACCATACCACACTCATCACATAGTCTCACTAAATCTACACCACCAAAATCCACACATAATAACACAAAAACATTTGCATAGGCTCTCAATAATAATCTGTCTAAGCAACAGAGACCTCCAAAGCAGAAACACAAGCAACCTCCATCCCCCAACACAACCCAAATGACACATAGCCCACAGACTCAGTGTGCCACTCAGCCACAGCCAATAAGGCAAAATAACGTACCCAACACACTAGTCATAGGTGACTCTATAGTCAGGCACACTGATGTCTGACTCACCAGGCTAAACAAGGAGAAGGATACTGTCAGCTGCCTGTTGGGCGCCAGGATCTGCCACATAACCCACACACTCAGGTCACGCCACAAGTACAAATATGACTCTGTCATTGTCCATGTTGGTGTGAATGACCTGAGACGTACCTCCCTGGACTACATGAAAAGACACATGGGAGAGCTCTCCGATCTTGTAGTCCAGGCAGGTATGACCCTAGCCCTGAGTAGCATTTTGCCATCGCCCCAAGTGATACCGCAGTACAAGGACAAAATGATTAACTTCAACAATTGGCTAAGCTTCTGGTGTCATTCTAAGGGGATCCAGTATCTGTCTGCTTGGGATGACATGGTCGACAGACCACGATGCTTTGCCACAGATGGCCTGCACCTGTCGCCCCTGGGATTCTGGATGCTGGCCATGGCTCTTGTTGCCCCTATAGTGCCTTTTTTAGGCAAGGTTCAAATTACGAACTCACCAACGTAACAGGAACAGGCAAGCAAAAACTGAGGGTAATGCTACTCAATGCTAGAAGTCTAAATCTCAAAATGCACTCACTGGAGGCACTCCTTAAAATGGAGAACTTTGATATCTGTGCAGTGAACTGAGACCTGGTTCAAGGCTCCAGAAAGCACCCCTGCACTACCAGGCTATAACTCATACCACACTTTTCGGCCATGTAACCTGGACCGAAACACCAAAGGTGGAGGTGTGTCCATATTCATTATGGATATCCACACCTCCAGGCTAGTTGCTCAGCATAATGCATCTGAGGTTATCCAAGTACAACTAACTCTGGGCAAAACTGCAATCCAAATTTTAGCTTGCTACAGATCCCCCACCATGCCCCAGGATTCCCACTCCTCTTTTCTTGATGTACTGGAAAATATTATGGTTCAAACAAACACCCTAATAATGGGCGACTTCAACTACCCCACCATTAACTGGGAAAACTACTCGTGTACCAACTCTTTAGCTCAAAGCTGTCTGGAATTCATAACCTCCAATGCCCTGGATCAGCTTATTCACATCCCCACCAGGGGCAACAATATCCTAGATCTGGTCATTACCAATATGAGTGACCGGTGTTCCACAACTGAAGTCAACTCCTCTTTGTTCCGATCCAACCATAAGCTAATCACTCTTGATATCCACATCCCACCCCCAGCCGCCATTAAGGAAACCATGGTAAAAAATTTCTCCAAAGCCAACTTCATGCTTATTAAGACAGAAGTGGTGAACTTCATGACACCCATGCAGATGGACAATACAGTTACAACTGCTGAATCCTACACAAATGCACTCTATAAGCACTTACACGAGTGCATGGATCGTGCTATCCCAAACAGAATCAAGACACTATCCTCCAAAAAAAGGAAGCCAATCTGGTGGTCCCCTGCCAAAAACAAACTGTACAACAGAAGGACGAAACTGTTGCAAAAGAGAGTAAAATCCCATGAGTGGAGGAGCTCCCTGGTCAGCCCCAGTAAGAAGCTGAGATCCCTTATAAGATCCTCCAAAGCTAGCTACGAAAACAAAAATTGCCACTAATTCTAAGGACAACCACAAAGCATTCTATAGCTATGTCGGGAATCTCGATGGCAACACCCAGATCTGCTCTGAGTTACAGGACAAAGGCACGAAAATTACAGAACCAACTGATATTGCCAACATCCTGGCAGATAGGTTCAGTGCTAACTTTACCCCCTCCTCACCCCCCTAAAGGGCCCATATCTATACAGGAAGAATGCAGAGGCCCTGTAATCACAACTATGCAGGTAAAAGCTGCATTCTCTAAAGCCAAAAACACAGCATCCATGGGACCGGGCAACATCCCAGGCTGCATTTTACACAAACTTCAGAATGAACTGACTCCCCACTTAAGCCCCATGTTCAATAATAGCCTCGCATCAGGCTTTGTGCCCACTGAATGGCACACAGCAACAGTTATCCCACTTCACAAAGGGGGAGCCACCACTGATCCCGGGAACTATCGACCTATTAGCTTGACGAGCCTAGTCTGCAAGGCCATGGAATGTATCATCATGGAACTCATAAACAAAGACACTGGTAACCTCCAAACTCTGGATCCCACCCAGTTCGGGTTTGTGAAAGGCAGATCATGCCTCCTGAACCTGATCGACTTCTTTGAGGCAGTCACCAAAGCCGTAGATGAGGGTAAAGTGGTTCACACAGCCTATATTGACCTCGCCAAGGCTTTCGACACCATCCCCCATTCTGGAATTATAGCTAAACTCACTAAACTAGAAATAAATCCCTACATCACAAGATGGGTTGCCAACTGGCTCACTGACAGAACCCACACTGTAAAAGTTGCAGACTCCAAATCTGACCTCAAAGCAGTGACAAGTGGAGTACCACAGGGTTCCATCCTGGGACCTCTCCTGTTTGTTATCTACTTCTCTGAAGTACAGGCTAACACAGAAGGCCTCTGGCTAATGAAGTTCACAGATGACTGTAAACTAGGAGCCATAGTCAAGTCCCCAAATGATGTGGACATCCTACAGAAGGGCCTCGCTGAGACAGATGCCTGGTGTCAGAGCCATGGCCTCAAGCTCAATGCCAAAAAGTGCAGTGTCATCCCCTTTGGTAAAAAGTCTGTGCCCATGAACTACCACATAGGCTGCAATCTACTTAACACCGAATGTGTGATAAGAGACTTTGGGACCCAGATGGACAGTAGTCTCTTCTTTGATAGTCATATCACGACAGTAGTCGGGAAGTCCTTCTATGTGGCACACCTCATCATAAAAGGGTTCTTATCCAGGAAAAAAGAGGTCATTGTTCCCCTCTACTCGAAACTCATTAGACCCATTATAGAGTACAAAGCCCCTTTTGGAATGTACCTCACAAGACATCTGCAGCTGCTGGAAAGGCCACAGAAGTACCTCACAAAGAGGCTTACTGGCCTCAAACAAGTGCCCTACACTGACCGCCTCAAAAAACTCCAGCTTTACTCCGTAGCATATTGCCTACTCCGAGGTGATCTCTGCCTAACATATAAAGCTATGTCAAACCCAGAGCTCTTGGACATGCTACACCTTAAGAAATCCCAATCCCTCCGAGCTACATGCTCTAGGGACCTACACCTTGTCACCACAATAAACAGGACATGCTGGAGGGATAGATTCCTGTCCCAGAGACTTCCCATACTCTGGAACAGGCTACCCATCTATGTCAAGCAAAGTTCTTCATTAGCACTCTTCAAGAAAAATCTTGATGAGTGGATGGGAAATAGGAAATACACCCTGGGGATCACTTCTGTGTCTCTGCTCGACAGTGGCACAGGAAAGTAACTTTCTTGGGTGGCATAAGCCAGAGAACCTTGTTGGCTAGGCTTACGTAGGCCCTTGGGCCGATAGCCTAGTACCTACCTATGAACCTATGCCTGACCTACAGAGAAGTCTCAGACCCTGCCGTACTGGAAATACTGGATATATGCAAATCAAATGGGACAGGAATAACTTGGGCCAGGGTTCTCAACCTATCCTGTGACAAACAGAACATGCAGGGGAGACAGATATATCCCCTAGCGACTCACATTGCTCTGTTTTAAGCTTCCACTACATGTGAAGCAGTATTCCTCAATGGCCCTGTTCAAGCACAACCTTCACTATTGATTGGGTGATTGTAAAGTCACCTCTGGGCTGGCACCTATGTCCCTCAGAGATAGGCCCAGTTGTTGCTGCTCACAAAATCACTCTGCTAACAATGACCATCTAAATATGCTTAATAAGGGTGCTTTTGTTTTTACAAAGCTAGGCTTCTATTGCCTCATGTATACTGACAGCCATGTACTCATAAAAATTAGAAATGTAATATTTTAGAGATGCAACTGTACAATGTATCTAGAATAAATGCCATCTCTCTCTTTCAGATAACAACAAGCAAGATTATCAAACAGGTTGTCAACACACACACTTCACTAACTCATCAGACCAAGTGCACAACATATAATCCTACATACTCAGAGGTAGTCATTAGAAGCTTACCAAAAGACCAGAGACATTGCAAATGCAAACCTTCTGCACACATTGCAGTCCCAACAGAGCCCACTTCACATAAAAACAAAGGCATCAGAGTGTCAACCATTAAGCACTTAAGGCAAAACACCTGAAAACCAATGTCTTGGTCATAGCAGAATCCACAGTGAGACACACAGATGTTCCCCTCACCAGGTTGTACAAGGAGAAAGTCATGGTCAGCTGCCTGTCATGTGACAGGATTCGCAAAGTCATGCATGCAGTCAAATCTATCAACAACAAGCACAGTTACTCCATGTTGAAGTTAATAACTTGAAACATACCTCACTGGACTATATGAAGAGAGATATTTGAGCTCTGAGATTATCTGTCCCGTTCAGGTAAGTCTGTACCCCAAAGCAGCATTCTACCTTCACCCAGGATGGTGCTTCAATACAAACAAAATGATTATTGACTTAAACAATTGGCTTAGCTACTGGTGTCAGTTCAGGGGGATTCAGTTTTTGTCAGCCTGGGATGAGATGGTCGACAGACCATACTGCTTTTCCAGAGATGGTCTTCATCTGCCACCTCTTGCCTTTTGGTTACTGACCAAGGAACTTTCCTCACCCATAGTGCCTTTTTAGGCAATGTCATAAGAACAAAATTCCTGACACAAAATATCCTCAAAAGACAAACTCAAGGTTATGCTGCTTAATGCTAGGAGTGTAAATCAGAAACTACACTGAATGGAGACGCTACTTATTTAGGAAGATGTCAGTGTTTGTGCAGCCAGAAAGACATGGTTTAGGGCAGCAGGGAGTACTCCAGCCATGAAAGGCTATAATGCCTTCCACATGTTCAGGACGCAAAATGAATGTGAAAGAAACAAAGGAGGAGGTGTATCTGTCTTCATGAAAGACAAATGTAGCTTAAGACTATTTAAGCAGTACGACTCCCTAGAGTTACTCCATGTCTAACTGTAGTAAAGACCCCCACACACACATATCATTGTTAGCTACCGGTCCACCAACATGAACCATGAAAACCACCCAGTGCCTTCCTGGACCTACTTGAGTCGCTCCTAATACAGCCAAACAGCCTAGGCATGGGTGACTTTAACTATCCTTGCATTGATAGGACAAGCGTGTCTGAGCTCATATATGTATTCCAAAAGCTCCTGCACTTTATAAACACAAATGATGTGGAACAGTTAGTCTGCACTCCCACAAAGGAATGGAATGTCCTTGACCTAATACTTGCCAACATGGGAGATCGCTGCACCACCCTATGTATGAGAGCTCCCTGGTAAGGTCTGACCACAAATCATTCACTTTCAATGTAACAATCATACCTGACCTCCCAGGATCCAGAAGGTTGAAAAGTTTCTCCAAAGCAAACTATAGCCTCCTAAGCAATGGCATACATAGTTTCAAACCTCCTGCCAACACTGACAGTAAAGACTGCTATATGGAGGTGTATGCAAATGCCATGTATAAACAGCTTTAGGAGTGTATAGACTTAGCTGTACCAAAATGGATCAAAAATTGCTTATGAAAAAACAAGCTGCCCTGCTGGACTAGCATAACTAGATTATATGACATGAGAAAGAAACTGAAGTACAGGAATTAGAGGGCACAATCTCAGCAAAAGAACATGTAAATGAGACATCCTGTTCTCTAAAGCTAATTATGAAACTTAATTAGCATCCTTAGCCAAGGATGATCAAGGCATTCTTTAGCTATGTTTGTAATGTAAAAGGAAAGGCCCAGCTTTGCATCAAATTCATAGTGGATGCTACCAGTCATACTGAACCTGATGCCATCATCAACTTGTTAGCAGACAGGTTTGGCAAAAATTTCACACCCCTGTCTCCAGCAATCATACCCCAAAGCATACCTGTCACCAGTTCTCTACCTATTATCTCTAAAGAACTGGTCATAACCGCACTTGCCAAGGCCAAAAACACAGCCTCTATGGACCAGATAATATCCCAGGCTACTTACTAAAC
>NC_056744.1:1665745274-1665773083 GCF_019279795.1 Protopterus annectens | reverse complement strand
AACATTGAGCAGCTTCCCTGCCCCGTGAGGTGGTCTGACTTGAAACTGTAGTTTTATTGGCCACTAGGGGTCATTTCCAAAACTCCTTCATCTTCCTCTCTTAAAACCTAGTTGCCTCGTGGTTTGGGCGTCTTTTCAGGCTTGTTGGCTGTTGGTGAAGCACCCTCCAAGAGGAAAAACGCTGAGAGAAGAAGGGAGCCACTTTTGAGATTTTAAGTATTTTTCTCTGTTTATTTGCTAAGTTTTTCTGCATAGCTGCCTAGCTTGAGCATTTTCTGGCTTGTTAAACTTGATTTCTGTATTAGTAGCTGTATTTAGAGCACAACCAAAAGCTGTTTGCTGAATTTCCTGTTTGCACTTAATTTTAAATCATTTTTTCTTAAAACTTGCATATTTTCTGTCCTTGACCTAGCACTCTTGTGTGGGGTCATTTACTGCACTGTTATAACTTGATATTACTTGTGAACCTCTGCTAGCTCTGTAAAAAACAAAAACAAACAAAAAATCTTGCTTTTTTCCCACTTTTCTGAGAGTTAAAAAAGTTCAGTTACAGGCTTGCTGTTCCTGAACTGTTTGAAAGTTTCTGTGAGGCCATTTTTGCTTGGGCTGAAGGACGGTCTCTCTGTTGATCAGTGGCAGTGAATAACATTGAGCAGCTTCCCTGCCCCCCGTAGAGGTGGTTACTGACTTGAAACTGTAGTTTTATTGTCCGTTTTGGGTCTATTCCTGCATCTTTCCAGCCCCTGCTATCAAGCACGCTTTAACGTGCTTTAGCGCGATTTAGCGCGGAGTTGCCACTAGAGCAGCATCGGGCAGCGCCGGTTAAACAAGGTTAAACTCTTTCTGGCTCCAGAAAGTCTTTTTTTCAATATTTTTTCCTTAGAACTGCTCTGTTAGGAACCTAAACAGTTTACACCTTCACTAAAAAGTGCAGCACTTGTTCCAAATAGCTTTTTCTTCTCAAAAAGCTCAGCACTTGTCTTATAAGCATATCCCTTGTCTTATAAGCATTCTCTTTGCAGGTCAAGCACTCCTATATTATACAAATCTCTCACTAGTAAAACCCCCCAGGAGTGCCCACTTCCCTACTAAGCCCACTACTTTTCTGTCTCATACCAACTTATAATTCTTTCTAGCATGTCGAAGGGTCAGATGCTGGCGTCCTCTCCTGCCCAGTTGGTGAATCTGGGAATTCTGAGACAATGTTACAATTGCCTCATGTACACGGACAACCCTCTCCTCCTCCCACGCAACACTAACACTTGTGAGAGATGCAGCTATTTAGCCAGACTGGAGGCTGAGCTCTCTCAACTCAGGACTGTCAAGACCAGGCAGGAGGAGAAGGCAACTACACACACCACAATACCAGTCTCACATAACTCAACCACACCACTGAATCAAACACATAAACACACTAAGACATACTCGGAGGCTCTGAGTAAAAATTTACCTAAACAGCAGAGGCCTCCAAAGCAGACACCCAAGCAACTGCAAACTCAATACACCACACAAACAACACATAAACAACAAAATCAGTGTGCAAAGCAGTCACTGCCCTTAAGGCCAAATACAACACCAAACATACTTGTCATAGGTGACTCCATAGTCAGACACACTGATGTCCCACTCACCAGACTAAGGAGAAGGTCACAGTAAGCTGCCTGTCGGGCGCTAGAATCCACCACATAACGCAAGCACTCAGGTCTCTCAACAGGAGGTACAAGTACGACTCAGTCATTGTCCACGCTGGTGTCAACGACCTGAGACGTACCTCCTTGGACTACATGAAAAGAGACATTGAGGAGCTCTCTGATTATGTAGCCCAGGCAGGTATGACCCTGACCTTGAGCAGTATCCTACCTTCACCTAGAATGATGCCACAATACAGTGATAAGATGATCAGCTTTAATAATTGGCTTAAATTCTGGTGTCATTCAAAGGGGATCCAATGTCTGTCTGCCTGGGATGACATGCTGGACAAGCCACGCTGCCAAGGGGCGGCTTGCACCTGTCACCCCTAGGCTTCCGGATATTGGCAAAGGCTCTTGCCACCCCCATAGTGCCTTTTTTAGGCAAGGCTCAAATTCTAAACCTACCACCCTAGAACACAAAAAAGGAAAAAAAACTAAGGGTAATGCTGCCAGAAGTCTCAATCTCAAGATGCACGCACTCAAGGCCCTTCTCAGTATGGAGAACATCGATGTCTGTGCTGTGACAGAAACCTGGTTCAAGGCTCCTGAGAGCACCCCAGTACTATCAGGTTTCACCTCATATCATGCGTTACGGCCCCAAAATCCGGACAACACCAAGAAAGGAGGGGGGGGGTGTCCATATTCATAAAGGACACCCACACCTCAAGGTTGGTGGCAACGCACGATGCATCGGAGACCATCCAGGTGCAATTAACCATAGGCAAGACTGCTCTGCAATTTGTAGCATGTTACAGGCCACCCTCTCAAACTCAGGAACCTCACATGGCCTTCCTGAAAACATTGGAGGGGATAAATGTATCTCCAAACACCATCATACTAGGTGATTTCAACTACCCTAATATAGACTGAGAACACTACTCAAGCCCAAACACTCTAGCCCAAAGGTTCCTGGAGTTCATAAACTCAAATGCCATGGAACAACTAGTCACCATCCCCACAAGAGGAGAAAACATACTTGATCTCATCATCACGAACATGGGATCACAATGTTCAACACCGGAAGTATACCCCGCACTGGTGAGATCAGATCATAAACTAATCTCGCTGGAGGTCCTCATCCCGCCCCCACCAGAAATAAAAAAGACCACAGTGAAAAACTTCTCAAAAGCCGACTTCACACTTCTAAAAACTAGTGTGGTCTCCTTTAAGGCCCCTGAGCCAGTGGTAAACATTACTCAAACCGCTGAATCACTTACAAATGCCTTCTACCAGCACCTACAGGACTGCATGGATCAGGCAATCCCAAACAAAACTAAGACTCTTTGTACCAAAGGCAAGCGTCCAGTCTGGTGGACCCCAGCCATAAACAAGCTCTACAACAAAAGGAGGAAGCTACTACAAGATAGAGAAAATCCTTGAAAGGTAAGACACCTTTGATCATTATAAGTAAAAACTAAGAGCTCTCATAAAATCATCCAAGGCAAATTTTGAGAGAAAAATCACCAAGGACTCAAAAGACAATCATAAGGCCTTCTTTAGCTATGTTAGAAACCTAGGAGGAAACTCCCAGATATGCTCAGAATTAGTTCAAAATGATGTGAAGATTACTGAACCTACACACATTGCCAACATACTGGCTGACAGGTTCAGTGCAAACTTCTCCCCCTCCCCCCAAAAGGAGAGATATCTATACCAGAGGATTGTAGCCCCCCCAAACATCTCCAACGCCCAGGTGAGAACTGCTCTCTCAAAGACAAAAAACACAGCATCCATGGGACCGGATGGTGTCCCCAGCTGTGTGCTCCACGAACTCAATGAGGAATTAAACCCGCAGTTAGGACAGCTGTTTAATCTTAGCCTCACCTCAGGATACGTACCCAAGGAGTGGCGCACGGTGACTGTGGTCCCACTTCACCATGGCGGTGCCTCCACCGACCCTGGAAATTACCGTCCCATTAGCTTGACAAGCCTTACCTGCAAAGCCATGGAGAGGATCATAATGGAACTCATAAATAAAGACATAGGGAACTTGCAGACTTTGGATCCAACCCAGTTTGGCTTTGTCAAAGGCAGATCATGCCTTTTAAACTTGGTTGACTTTTTCGAGACAGTCACCAAGGCCATTGATGAGGGAAAGGCAGTCCATACAGCCTACCTTGACCTGGCAAAGGCCTTCGACACAATACCCCACTCAGGTATCACTGAAAAACTCATCAGCTTGAATGTAAACCCATACATCACAAGATGGGTTGCAAACTGGCTAAGTGACAGAACCCACAGGGTCAGAGTTGCTGGAGCCATGTCAGACTCAAAGCCTGTCACAAGTGGTGTCCCACAGGGCTCAGTCCTGGGTCCACTCTTGTTCAGCATCTACTTTTCTGAAGTACAAGCAAACACAGGAGGATTATGGCTGACAAAGTTTGCAGATGACTGCAAACTGGGCGCCATAGTCGAAAACACATCTGACACAGATATCCTTCAGAAGGGCCTCACAGAAGCGGATAACTGGTGCCAGAGCCATGGCCTAAAGTTAAACGCCAAGAAATGCATAGTCATACCCTTCGGGAAAAACAAGGTTACCCCTAGCTACCATATAGGTGGCAATGCACTGAGCACAGAAGAAGTCATCAGGGATCTGGGGACCCAGGTTGACAGTAGCCTTTCGTTTGACACTCATGTTGCTAAAGTAGTTAGGAAAACCTTCTACATTGCCCACCTGATCATGAAGGGATTCACATCTAGATCAAGGGAGGTCATCGTCCTCCTGTACTCATCACTCATTCGACCTATGATTGAGTACAATGCCCCATTCGGAATGTATCTGACCCGACACCTGCAGCAGCTGGAAAGGCCCCAAAAGTTCCTCACCAAAAGGATAAAGGGTCTCAAAAATATGTCTTATGCTGCCCGACTGAAAGAACTCCAGCTCTATTCAGTCTCATACTGCTTGCTCAGAGGTGACCTGTGCCTGACATATAAGGCCATGTCAAACCCAGATTTGATGAATATGCTTCACCTCAAAAAATCTAGATCCCTCAGAACCACAAGGGTGGGAGACTTAAACCTTGACACGGTTATTAATAGAACGTGCTGGAGGGACAGATTCATCACCCAGAGACTCCCTATGCTGTGGAACAAAATCCCGGTACATGTGAGGCAGAGCACCTCGCTGGCCTTGTTCAAGAGGAATCTTGACCAATGGATGGGAGATCGCAGATATACCCCAGGGATTACTTCAGTGTCACTGCTTGACAGAGGCACAGCAAAATAACAGGCATAGTTTTATTCAAACTAAAGGGGTGGCGAAAGCCACATAACTATGGGCTAGGCTTATAAATGCCCTTGGGCAGATAGCCTAGTATGAACCTATGAACCTATGAATACTGGTTTTGTCTTTATCCATTCAAACTTCCCTGCTTAACAGTGTCATATGATAGAAACACGTACAGATTGTTTTCATGTTGTCCATTCTTTAAGGAAGCAGGTTAGCTTTCTTACTGACAATGTAAAATGCATGCATCCTATTTTTTACATTTTTGCTAAGTCTTCAAGAGGTAACATTTCTTGCTTACAATATGAAATGCATACATTCTTGCTAAGTTTGTAGGAAAACATTTCCATTAAGCAAAATCCTTATTTTTCAAGCCACAGTCATTTAGTATGGATGCTAATCACATATTGCTAAACTCTACTTCTACATTTAAGCAAGCTTTATTTTATACTTATTTTGCATATTTGTACTTTTAACCTTAACACCTTGTTGAGCATACTCTTACAATTCCCTCTTTTTATTTTAAAATATATCAAAACACTTTATACTGATATGTACTTTGATCAGATTATACAAAAAACACATTAGGAAACAAAACATTTAGTTCTTTTTTTATACAACAAGTCAAAATGCAATTTTACATAGTTAAATACAATGATATCAAGTATTACTACTAAAACTGAATTTATTTAACAACTTTTTCTTTTGCAGACTATTCTGTGAAAATATTTTATCAGTTATGAGCTGTGTCTGCTTTAGTTTTATTTTTTAACTTGATTAATTTATTCTTTTGCAATAGATGGTAAAAATCAATCAATTTATTCACAACAAGAACACAGATTCTGGAAAGTAAGCGCTTTCACGTCCTTACAACACTTCCTCAGACTTCAGTGAAACCCAAATGAATACATTCCCTTATATACACATTTTAAACAGCAGCTGTAAATAGTCCATATAATTAGTGTAATTAAAGGACCAGTCAAAGAAACACAAGCATTACCAACAAACATTAAAAATATATACACAAAAGTACAAGAATAAAACATGTAAAATCTACTGCATATAGATGTGATTTACGCACTAAAATGTTAAAAATACTATATGTGCTCGTGTATAAAAAATATATATAAAAAAACATATAAAAACATACTCAATGCTTTAATGGTTTAGAAGCCAAAAATGGTTTCAATGTAATCTTATCATTTAGCCCATATTTATGTGCCTGTAACCTCAGTATCCATTTATTTTCAATCTCTTCCGTGTGACCTCTAATATTACCTAACCTATTGGATCTCATAACTAATTGTAAAACCCTGAAATTGAAACTGTGTTGTGAACCATGCTCCAATATATGCTTGGCTAAAGCATTATTAGTATTTTCCTTATTAATCGCATATAAATGCTCCCTTATTCGTTCACGCAGGGTTCTATTGGTCTTCCCAACATAGAACAACCTGCATGCCTGACATTGAGCTACATAGATTAAATCCATAGTCCTGCAATCCGCATAGCCTTTGAATGAAAAAGTTTGACCTGTGAATGGGTGTGTGAAAATGTTACCATTTGCTATGTATTTACATTGATTGCAATTCCGGCAAGCTAAAGTGCCTATCCTTTGTGACTGCAGCGTCTTACTTTTAGGTTTTTCATAACACAACATTCTTTTGAGTGACTTCATGTTCCTGTATGTTATAGTGGGTTGGTCATCCACTAAACTCCTAATCCTATCATCCATTTGTAATAATGTCCAATTATTTTGTACAATACGTCTAATGTGGCTGTTCCTGTTGGTAAAAGGAATGACCAACCTATTCTTCCCCTTGTATGTGGATGGGATATCAGTAGAGTTGACGATGTCCCTATGTATATAGGTATACCCTTGTCAGTTCTCTGTATATCTCCCTCTGTAATGGCTAGGCTTATCTCTGCTGGTTTATATCCTCTTTGAGCGAAATTATTGACTAATTCTGCCTTTTGCTGTTCATAAGTCTTCTCTTGAGTTGTTAGTCTTGAGGCCCTCAAAACTTGATTTTTCATAATATTAGCATGCACATGTCTAGGGTGCATGCTTTTACGATGTAATATATTATTCTTCCAGCATGATTTCCTAAACATTTCAGTATCTATACTTTCATTTCTTTTAATCATTCTAACGTCAAGGAAATCTATTGAACTTTCAAAGGCCAAAAACGTCGTGGTGCTATTAATATAACGCACAAATTCTTGTAGTTGTATCTCCGTTCCACCCCATACAATAAAAACGTCATCTACAAATCTACTGTAATATTTCAACTTATCAGAATATAGTGTATTATTCAAAATGTACATGCTCTCCCAGTATGCCAATACAAGATTGACATACGAGTTTGCACATGGAGTTCCCATGGCCACCCCCTTTTTTTGTAGAAAGTACTTGTCATCATATACAAGGACATTATTCTCTAATACTATCTCTAGTATTGTCATCCATCTTATAATTTTGTTATTGGTGATGTTATTCTCCAATAAAAGTAACCTGACATACTCAATACCAATATTATTGGGTATTGAAGTGAATAAAGATTTGACATCTAGAGTCACTAATATGTCCTCTCTACTGATAGACATTGTTCTATTAAATGATGCAAAACTCTCCAAAAAATGCTTTGTATCCCTTAGGACTTGATTAACATTCATAACAATGGGCTTAAATTCCTTATCCAAATAAATGGAAAGCGGTTCAGTAAGCCATCCTTTGCTAGAGACTATAGGTCTCATCGGTGGATCGTACAGCTCTTTATGAATTTTGGGTAAGCCCTTAATAATGGGGACCAATGGATTCTCCACAATAAAATATTTGTACAAATCAGTATCTATGATGTTACTCAATAAGAGATCGTAAAGTTGCCCATATACATCTCCTATTAGTTTATTCAATGAACTTGCTGTTAGAGGTTCATAAGTGTCATTGTCAGCCAACATTTGCTGCATCATGGTGTCCTACATTGTGCTATCCATTATAACTATGGCACCCCCTTTGTCTGCCTGTCTTATAATGATTGCATCATTTTTCTGTAAATCAAAGATAGCTGCCCTCTCATCTAATGTAACATCGTAAAAATCAGACTTAACATTTTCACTATGACTATGGATCCAGCGTTAAATGCGAGTCTGTCAACATTGACACCTGAAAAGGTATTTAATATCGATAATTTAATAGAACTCAATTCGAATCCGCTTTTGAAGCTAACGTCTAAAGAATTAATGGAGAATGAAAGTGGCAATAGACAAATGAAGCATAATATGGATGTTATTCTAGCCACGAGGCAGCTAGAGAACAAGTTACAGAAATTAAGAAACGTGCAATGGCAAAAGCTTCATATGGAGGCGTGTTTGAGTTTTAAGCTTGTTCCTAGGGGTCTACGTGTTATCAAAATGCCGGCATTTGGTACGGCGTATCCTGAGCTGCTTGCCAAATGGCAGAAGCTCAATTTGGACACCAGTTTTGGCTATATAAAGATCTTGTTAGAGCAATATGAAATTATGGTGAAAAAACTTTCTAAAGAAATAACCATCATTGAACATGAACTGGTTGAATTACTTGATACGAAAGAGCAGAACATGCTCTATAGTGACTTGAAATCGATGATGTTTTCCCTTGACAACAGGTCCATGCAGGCAAAAAGAGAAAACTGGAAAGGGATTTCATCGATTTCCATAAAGGGCAGGTGTTTTCTTGGCCGAGAAAGAAGGCAGTCAATCGTTTCAATACAAATGTGAATTATTCACTCAATACTCAAAGTAAGCAAATCTTGAGTGACACAGCAGCGGAACGTAGATCCGCCCAGACAGTGACAACAACAGCCAATCGGGTTGAGGCATCACAGCCAGTTGAACTGACAGAATCCAACACAGCTGCTGTAGTAAATGGATCAACAGGGATGAAACCACGACAGATAACGGTTGAGGCCATGGTACATTGTACTATTGAAAGAGAGATGACCGTACCCAAGGTGACGAATTTTGTGGAAGTGAATGGGTCGAGAGATGTATGAAGAAAACAGCCAACCTTAGACTCCTTTTTGGGAGTTTCTGAGAATGATGTGTTCGTTGAAGCAGATGGGTTTCCTTCTTTTCCGCTCCCCATAAAACCATTCGAGAAGAGAGCTTGGTCTCCTCAGAACAAGGTGAAGAAAAGGAAGAGTACGGAAGAAATATACGAGCAGCAAAGGAAAGCGCTAAAATCAATCAACAGGGCCTAGTGGTTAACATTTCCAGGTATGAGCTCAATGACATTGAATTATCTGTCCTGAACAAAGGCTTGAGTTTCATACCATCTGGATTCTCTGATGTAGCAGATGTTATAGTTGATATCAAGTTATTTACTAGAAACATAGCTTTGAAAATTTGTTTGGGCAAGGAATGTCAAATAATGTCAGCAATGATTCAAACAGACTTAGAAAGCCCTCGACGTTTATTCCACAACAGCATCCGCTGCTTGAGGCATTTGAAAGGGCCTGCGAATGTGATCTTTTTGATTTGTATCGCTGTGAAAATGTTAAGTCTGATTTTTACAATGTTACGTTAGATGAGAGGGCAGCTATCTTTGATTTACAGAAAAATGATGCAATCATTATAAGACAGGCAGACAAAGGGTGTGCCGTAGTTATAATGGATAGCACAATGTATGACACCAAGATGCAGCAAATGTTGGCTGACAATGACACTTATGAACCTCTAACAGCAAGTTCATTGAATAAACTAATAGGAGATGTATATGGGCAACTTTACGATCTCTTATTGAGTAACATCATAGATACTGATTTGTACAAATATTTTATTGTGGAGAATCCATTGGTCCACATTATTAGGGGCTTACCCAAAATTCATAAAGAGCTGTACGATCCACCGATGAGACCTATAGTCTCTAGCAAAGGATGGCTTACTGAACCGCTTTCCATTTATTTGGATAAGGAATTTAAGCCCATTGTTATGAATATTAATCAAGTCCTATGGGATACAAAGCATTTTTTGAAGAGTTTTGCATCATTTAATAGAACAATGTCTATCAGTAGAGAGGACATATTAGTGACTCTAGATGTCAAATCTTTATTCACTTCAATACCCAATAATATTGGTATTGAGTATGTCAGGTTACTTTTATTGGAGAATAACATCACCAATAACAAAATTATAAGATGGATGACAATACTAGAGATAGTATTAGAGAATAATGTCCTTGTATATGATGACAAGTACTTTCTACAAAAAAAGGGGGTGGCCATGGGAACTCCATGTGCAAACTCGTATGCCAATCTTGTATTGGCATACTGGGAGAACATGTACATTTTGAATAATACACTATATTCTGATAAGTTGAAATATTACAGTAGATTTGTAGATGATGTTTTTATTGTATGGGGTGGAACGGAGATACAACTAGAAGAATTTGTGCGTTATATTAATAGCACCACAACGTTTTTGGCCTTTGAAAGTTCACATTCAAGGAATGAAATAGATTTCCTTGACGTTAGAATGATTAAAAGAAATGAAAGTATAGATACTGAAATGTTTAGGAAGTCGTGCTGGAAGAATAATATATTACATCGTAAAAGCATGCACCTTAGACATGTGCATGGTAATATTATGAAAAATCAAGTTTTGAGGGCCTCGAGACTAACAACTCAAGAGAAGACTTATGAACAGCAAAAGGCAAAATTAGTCAATAATTTTGCTCAAAGAGGATATAAACCAGCAGAGATAAGCCTAGCCATTACAGAGGGAGATATACAGAGAACTGACAAGGGTATCCCCTATATACATAGGGACATCGTCAACTCTACTGATATCCCATCCATATCCAAGGGGAAGAATAGGTTGGTCATTCCTTTTACCAACAGGAACAAACACATTAGACGTATTATACAAAATAATTGGAAATTATTACAAATGGATGATAGGATTAGGAGTTTAGTGGATGACCAACCCACTATAACATACAGGAACATGAAGTCACTCAAAAGAATGTTGTGTTATGAAAAACCTAAAAGTAAGACGCTGCAGTCACAAAGGATAGGCACCTTCGCTTGCCGGAATTGCAATCAATGTAAATACATAGCAAATGGTAACATTTTCACACACCCATTCACAGGTCAAACTTTTTCATTCAAAGGCTATGCGGATTGCAGGACTATGGATTTAATCTATGTAGCTCAATGTCAGGCATGCAGGTTGTTCTATGTTGGGAAGACCAATAGAACCCTGCGTGAACGAATAAGGGAGCATTTATATGTGATTAATAAGGAAAATACTAATAATGCTTTAGCCAGGCATATATTGGAGCATGGTTCGCAACACAGTTTCAATTTCAGGGTTTTACAATTAGTTATGAGATCCAATAGGTTAGGTAATATTAGAGGTCACACGGAAGAGATTGAAAATAAATGGATACTGAGGTTACAGGCACATAAATATGGGCTAAATGATAAGATTACGTTGAAACCATTTTTGGCTTTTAAACCATTAAAGCATTGAGTATGTTTTTTATATGTTTTTTTATATATATATTTTTATACACGAGCACATATAGTATTTTTAACATTTTAGTGCGTAAATCACATCTATATGCAGTAGATTTTACATGTTTTATTCTTGTACTTTTGTGTATATATTTTTAATGTTTGTTGGTAATGCTTGTGTTTCTTTGACTGGTCCTTTAATTACACTAATTATATGGACTATTTACAGCTGCTGTTTAAAATGTGTATATAAGGGAATGTATTCATTTGGGTTTCATTGAAGTCTGAGGAAGCGTTGTAAGGACGTGAAAGCGCTTACTTTCCGGAATCTGTGTTCTTGTTGTGAATAAATTAATTGATTTTTACCATCTATGTAAGTCTATTTCAGTCAATGGTGCACCTTTCATTGTGGAACTAATTCTTGATTGTGTATTTGTGGAAGGTGCTTTGCTTGGCAAGAATTTTTCTTTTTGTTCATATATTCTTTTGCAATAACAGAATTTAATTTATGACTTAGAACTTTTTCATTAACTCTTTGCAGCTGTTGAATTAATTATTTACTTTATTAATCATTTTATACCAAAATGTTAGAGATAGACTAATATTTATAAGACAAGAACTATGTGCCACTGCAAACATTATTTAGTGCTATAAATATACATTTTCAGTGTCATTTTAATCATAACATTGTGGTCATATCTCTGAAATGCCCATTAACGCCTTGGTTGACAGTGAAGTGAACTAAAGAATGTTGTTTACATATTAGTTCATCAGCTGTATGAGTACAATATTTTAATATAATTTTCCTCTAACTGAGGTAACCAATAATAGTACAGATAAAATGGTGGTCCAAAAACAGTGATAAAATTACAACTTGACAAATTACTTTTGAACTTGTTACTTTATAATGTGTTCTATATAGTATATATCTACACAGACTGTTTGCTACTCATGCATTTCAATCTGGCAGATACCCTGGACCCATTTTCTAAACATGGTTCTACAAACATATTCATTGCTAGACATTAATTTCATTTGTACTGAATTATTCTGTGTTTGTACATGCAAATACTGTAAAGTACATTTAGTCTAATCTTACAAATTTAGTAATATTAACATCAAGCAAAATCTTGGAAAATTCTTATGTCTCTTAGAAGTATCTAGTGAAATTGCCACCAGAGGCAACTACATACCCAACAATTAGAAACATTCATGCTTTTTGCATACCAACATTGTCTTGCCAAAAACATATCAAAATATACAATAATAATTAGCATAATAGCTATTAGCAACTTGTAAAATATCTTACCCTGTCAGGTTTAATCTGTTTACCAGTATTTCTAATGCACTAATACCTGTTTTCCCTCTGCCTGAAAGAGTATTGTCAAGAAGGAATGAGATATTATTTCTTCCTGTAGCTGTATTTTAAACCCTTTTGCAATAATGCTGACACAGTCAGTGTAAAACTGAGAAAATACCCCTCGCCTTGTAGTATTGCAGTATTGTTTATTTGCTTTATGCTGTGAGAATAGAATGTATGTCAGCCCAACACTTTGGTTATACATTTGCTTTATTAGGTTACTAACAAACTATGGACCTTTGTCTGATTTGATCATTTTTTGGTTGTTTTTAATGACAAAATATATTTTTCTGTTGCCTTTGCTGTTTACAACTACTAGTAGTTATTTGTACCCTCCTGTATACTTTATTTGAACTGTATGTATACTATAGCCCATCTGCTGGCTGTACTTGATGTAACTGAGGTTTTTTACTTTTAACATTTACCTAGAAACAGATTATCAGTGACATATATGCACAATTGTTACATTTTATTACAATTACCAAATAGTGTTGCATGTGAACATTTAAAAATTATGTTTTAATAACAATAATGTTTTAGAAAAACTCAAGCCACTTGTCTGGCAATCAGTCTTGATTTTTACCTTATCTTTTCGACATTTTCTGTAACTATTTATCCAGTCTAGGAAGGTCTAAGCTCACATTTTAGACTCTGTAGACCATAATTAACCCTTTTAGTATTTTTCCTTTAATCATCTGTTAATACACTTGTAGCTTGATATTAGACTGCAATTATAAAAACACTTAGTATTATATTTGTGATTTGCATAACTATGCATTTATACTGCATAACTAGACATTATTTTACAATTAGCTTACATATTTTTTGTAACTTTCATTTCAGTATTTTTTATTTTATTTAACTGCAAGACTGCTTGTCTAATAAAGTTCTGAATTTTAAAAATAAATAAAATCACAGATGGTAACTGTTTGGTGTGGTGTTACTATTCAATTATAAAAAATTGTAAAAAAAAAAACAAAAAAACAAAATAGATATTAGCTTAACTATCACATGTTTATATTTATATTATTTATATTTGCTGTTGTCTGTCTTTCATTCTTGTGCATTTTAACGAGTCTATATTAGAACACCGAACGTTCAAAATTTCAAGTGTTCTAATATCGACCCGTTTTCAGCGAACGATATCGAAGAAACAGAAAACCAAATTTTTTCCTTGGGAAAGAATTCAGTTATCCATTTCTGTTGCTTCAGTATTTTCAGCACTGTGGTGGAAAGTTACGGACCGAGTTCAGGTAAGTGTGCGATTGTGTGGATGTGAGGGTTAGGGCAGGTTAGGTGAGTTAGGGTTAGGGCATGGGTCAGGTAAGTGTGCAATTGTGTCGACGTGAGGGTTAGGGTGGGGGAGGTGAGTTAGGATTAGGGCACAGGTGAGGTGACTGTGTGATAGTGACGGACCTTAGGGTTAGCGTTTGGGTTAAGGTAAGTGGATAGTTAGTGGTGTATGTATAGTTTAGTGTAGGGTTAGTTGTAAGAGTTTAGGTGTATGTGTTTGGATTGCTGTTTATTTCGTGTGCTTGTGTTGTGTGTATGTGTTTTGGAACAGCAATTTTTTTCCCTAGGAAAAAATTTGCTGTTCTGTATGTTCGATGTTTTAAATTTTTGATTCATAGGGTTCGATATTAGAACACATGAAATTTTGAACATTCGGTGTTCTAATATAGACCCCATTTTAACAGATGTACTTTAAATGAAAAGAAAATACATACACCAGTCTTGTGAGTTCAGATTTTTATTGTTAACTATTTTCATTTGATTTTTATGCACTAGAACTGTTTTGTGTACCTTTTGACTATGCTACAAGAATGGCAGTCATATGCTCTACTTTACTGTAGTACTGACACATATCTTGCTTTAATTGAAAGTTTTAAAACATCTGGGAATAATTTGTCCATACATCAGATTCTGCCATGTATGCTTAACCATTTTCAAAACACAAGCATATTATAAAATATATCTCTTTCATACAGATCAGCTGTAGTTTCCTGCACTTTTGCTTTTGCTGAGCTGTTGTATGCAGGGAAGTCAGCTTCTGTCAGTTCAGCTGTAAATGCTGTTCAAGAGTTTCCTGTAATGTTGCACAGTCTTTCTGACATTTTTCTGTAACTTGTTCTGCTGAATCTAAAACTCCTATACAGTTCTGAAAAAATGTTTGTATAACTTGTCTAAACTTCCTGAACTCATTGTGTCTGTCTTTTAGAAGTTTATTACATTCTTTTGTAACAAGATGTACTGGAGGTTGTTCTGTCAGTAACTGATTTGACTCCTGTTGTAACTCTGAAATTAACTATTCATGTGTGGTCACAGGGCATAACTGTTCAACATCTGAATATAATGTAAGCATATTAACTTTTCCTGGCTCTTTACCATTACATTTTTTGTCTGCACAGTCTAACCTTTGAATAATGGCATGCACTGTATTTTATGTCATTGTACACAGAAAGCAGTTTCATATGATTTACACAATAAACATTTCTCATACCCCACATGGTTTTCTTTGAGATACCAGTCAAATATTGTAATGCATTTGCATAATGCCTTACTATCAACTTGCCCTAATAAGGTTTTACATTTACTAATGTGCTGTGTATACCAACATTGCAATTTACTCCATATTTTATCTGGTTGTTCTGCTACATTAAGAGTAAAGCTTGACTTACACTTGCTTGAATTCTGTCTAACAGCATCCATACTAAAAATGTGACACAGAAAAAGGTCATACCAGTTAGCAAGAAAACAGGTGATCAGGCTGTTGTTGCAGATGGCTGAAAATGTGTAAGAGTCACTCAAGAAGCTGGTGAAACACAGCATGCAGCGAGCTGCTGTGAAAAGTAGATGTCCACCTTTTCTTGGAGAATTTATGGCACTGCAACTTTCCTGCACTGCAGGCTCAATCTGGATTCAGATGTCTGAGAAACTGTACTGCTACAAGCTGCATAAACTGGAGTACTTCTGTTTAGGCTATACACATATGTACAAATGTTAGTTACTGCAACTTCACTGAAGGTACCCTCTGCAGGCCTTACCACTCCCTCTGTTTTTGAATGCAGGCTAGGCTCACCATTGAAAAATTAATAATTATGGTGCTGCTTACTGTGATGGATCCAAAATCTTCTTAAGATGCTAAGGTCTTGCTGGCTGGATTCTGCTGAAGTTAAAGTCTAGTTATAATTGCATTCACAGTCTGTTGCCTACAGAAACTTGCAGAATATACACTGATGCAGCACCAAACTCTGTCACTTATACACTGACGCAGTAATTAATGAATAACTTTTCATAAAAAAACACACGTGCTACTGCTGCAGCTTTAGTTACACTGTACCACTTTTTACTTCTCATTCAGCATAAATGATAACTTTCCTGTACAAATACCTCTCCTAACAACTTCATTTGCTATACTCTTTATAGTGGTTTTACATCCTGTTTTTCTCCTTGGTATTCTATTTTGGTCTTTGTATGAAAACATTTGTTTGCTGGTGTTTGCAGAAAAATATGTTTTCATCCTGTAGAGAAACAATACTGGTATTGTCTTTATCCATTCAAACTTCCTGGCTTAACAGTGACATATGATAGAAACACACACAGATTGTTTTCCTGTTGCCAATTCTTTAAGGAAGCAGATTAGCTTTCTTACTGACAATGTGAAATGCATATATCCTGTTTTTTACATTTTTGCCAAGTCTGTAAGAGGTCAGTTTCTTGATGAAAGTGTAAAATGCATACATTCTTGCTAATTTTGTAGGAAAACATGTCCATTAAGCAAATTCCTTATTTTTCAAGCCACAGTGATTTAGTATGGATGCTAATCACATATTGCTAAATTCTATTTCTACATTTATGCAAGCTTTATTTTATACCTTATTTATTTTGCATATTTGTACTTTCAACCTCAACACCTTGTTGAGCATACTCTTACATGCGAGCTTGTACATGCATGTATAAATTCCAGACACGTGCAATCCCTAGTGCCATTTCATAGAAGCAGCCAGAGAGTGAGCATGCATATTGCAGTTGTTAGTTTGTATACAAGTTACTTAAGTTAGTCAGTAAACCTCTATAGTGATGTGTTTGTAGAAAATAAAGCTGCTTGAACAGAACCCATGAAAAGTCATTTATTCATGTTCTAACATGAAAGCAACAATAAGTAACACTAATTAATGCTAAACTGCCCCTAATTATTTATTTATTTACTAGGTTTAGCATAATTAGCTTCAGTTACTCTCTCAATCCTGTTTTTTACTTAAGCAATAACCCACACCTGGGTGTGGGTAATGCTGGATTTACCCATGGTTGGTGTGGTTTGGTCATGAGGGCGAAGCCCGAGTGGCCAAGCAAAGACAACCGTGGGTAAATCCATCATTACCCACACCCAGAAGTGGCTTATTGCTATTATACAATGACATTATTTAAGAAAAAAATACCTACTTTTCTTAAATAATGGCATTGTCTAATGCCTCCCTGCTGCCTTTCCACAGCTGTCTGGCATTCTGTGGCAGTTCTGATGTACTGTGTATGCTTACGCAATACATTAGAGCTGTGTGTGGAAGCAACGGAGAAAGTAGGATCTCCATTGCTTTTTAAAAGGTGTCTCGCTATGTTAAAGGAGTTTAACATAGCGAGATAGCTTTAAAAAAAAAGCAGCAAAGATCTTCCTTTCTCTGTTTCTTTTTTTAAAGCTGTCTCGGTATGTTAAACCCATTTAACATAGCGAGGCAGCTTTAAAAAAAGCAACGGAGATCTTCCTTTCTCCATTGCTTTTTTTAAAGCTGTCTCGCTATGTTAAACCCGTTTAACATAGCAAGACAGCTTTAAAATAAGCAACGGAGAAAGGAAGATCTCCGTTGCTTTTTTTAAGCTATCTCACTATATTAAACCCATTTAACATAGTGAGATTACAGCAACAAAGCTCTTCCATTCTCCTTTGCTGTAACAAAAAAAAAAGACTTATACTAATGGAAAAAGTCCTGGCGACTGGACCTTTTTCCATTAGTATAAGTCTGATTTACAACGGGCATGCTGACCAATCAGCGTGCATGTTTTGGAATATTAATGGGGGGTCATTGTATAATATTATATAATTTTTGTTTGTTAATTTACATTCAAGTCTCCCTTATTTCAGTTTTGTCTTTTAATGTTACTTTGTTTGACTATTTCTTTTAAATAATCTTATGCAAATCCTTCCAAACAAAATCATTTAATCTATGGTACATTACATGTTTTATCTTTGTTAATTTCATATCCTGAACTTAATTTAATTAGGTACTTTATTAAGTTTTCTATATGTTAATATGTTAGGGTTTACATTTAAATAGTTAAATGTATTTCATTGTCTTGTGTTTCACCTGTTATGATTTGGTCTGGTTGTCTTATTCATAGAAATTTGCACATTCATTTTATATTTTATTGTTTTGATAGTCGAGTTCTAATGGTAAGGTAACGGGTTCAGGAAGTTCGTTATCTGGTTTTCTTGATGGGCTGCCTCAGTGGTGTGCTACTGGTGTGTGGTTTCTTGATGCTTGTTCGCTTTAAAAATTTATGAGATGGATCATATTTGGTATGCTGCTTTTGACTGATGTACTTGGTATGGTTATAGTATAACTCCTTGTCTGTTATCCTGTCTTGGGTTAAGTGTAGGCTCCATTTGTTCAAAACTGCATTCATCATCTCACATACATTTCTATCCCTTAAGCTGAAATATTCCCTGTTGTCTTGAGACTTTTCATCTTTATCCAAGTTCATTTGAGTTCTTCTGGTTTCCCGCCAAGGTCACATGTTTTGTTCTGTGACTCCTGTATGTTATCTTTGAGATACGCTTTAGTGCAAACATCAAATTTACATGGCCATGCCTGAAATTTCTCTGATAGGTTAAAGGGCTGCAATACTCTTAAGCAAGTAAATGGCGATTTTTTAGTGTTCCACTTAATTTAACTTTGAAGTATATCTAACTTTGTCTTGCATAACATTCAGTTTAAGCTTTTTCATAGAATACAGATCCAGCTATATTACTTAGTGCCTTGGTGCACTTGGCAGAGGATCTGATGATTCTGTAACACTATTTAACTTAACTGTGCAGGAGATATCAGAATTTGCCTCATACTAGTTCAGTACATTTTAAGTCCCTTCTTTGATAGAGGAAAAATTGCATGGCAGTCCTTAAAGGAAATCTTGTGTTGCAGTGTGTTCTTGAAGAACTTGGAAAAAAACAGTGTCGGTACGTGGGAGGTGAAGACAAAGGACATGTGCGCTAGGTAGATGCAGTTACTCTCTTGTCCTACCATGGCTTTATGTTGGAATTGATTTTGGCTGGTAGAAAGGAGTCTATACAGGTAACTGGAACTGATATCCAAAAAGTGCTGAGAGACAAATGTGCATATAAAATTAAGAGTGTGGAACTGACTTTTCAGAGAGTGTGAGGTAATTATTTTTTAACTTGTAATGTGTCATTATTTAATATGTGTTTAAAGTTTATATGTAGAGATATCTAGAACTTTGGCATTTAAACCCACTGTTGCACATTTTTTTGACCTAATCAAGAGATCATGGTCGAGGTGGTATGTTTTGGCTGCGGCTCTCATGCTACTGCTGTACAACGTGGATAGTAATGCACATATAAAAATGAATGAGCTAAATAGTGAGGTAGACAAGTCAGTCTTCCCTTTCAAAAGAAAAAAATATGTAGTGGGCCACAGCAGATGGCAGAGTCTAAACATATCGCTCAACCTCTTAGAGTACAAAAAATCTGGACAAAGTCCTAAATATAAGTGGGATGGAGGTACAAAAGTAGGGATAATTTTTGGTCATTGCGCTTATGGACTTAGACATTGATAGAATAATGGGTTTTGCATTGCTCTGAATGTTCTACTTGAAATGAGGTCTGAAGCTCAAATGTCTGTCATTGTTTTCAAACTTCAATAGTTAATGATTTACCACTAATTTGCTAGAAGGTCACAATTTTATGGAAAAGTGGGCCAAGAATGTGATGCCAAAATATGGACATTCTGTGAAAATCTATACAGTTGAAGGGTATGAGTCAGAATTCCTGTGAAATATGCCTGCAGCATTTCTGTTTTAACTCCAGTCATGTTTGACCACCAGCATTGAGAAGTACTATGTATTAGAACAATTGCACATGGTCTGTTGTTACTTTATCATTGTAAATAATATGTATATAAGAAGAGAAGGGAAAAAGTCACAATGAGCAAGATTTTATATATACTGTTGTTTGCTAGCTGTAGGCATGTATGTATCAGACTATTTTATGAGAAAATCCTAAATTAAATAAAATGGCTCAATCACCTGTATTTATCTGCTTCAGCGTCAAGTTGCTTTCATTTGGGCTGTATTTTTTGTGTCTTTGAGGCTGAGCCATGGATATTTTATTTCATTTACATTTGGAGATGGGATGTTGTCACATGTCATAGTTTGGAACCTTATCTTTATATTCTTTTAAATTAAATAGGTATACAATTTTACTCTTCTTGATAATTTTCCACTTTGCATATTTGCAATTTTTGGCTGAGGCATTAATACTACCCATATGTATTTATTACTAGGATGTTGAATAATTTAAAATAATGATTATACATATTATTGTCATCCTATTACTTATTTAAATTGAAAATGCCTAATACACAGCATGCATGCTATTGCAATCTCATGCTATACAATGATATTATTCTCTATGATATTATTCTAATTGTCTCCTTATGTGTCTCTACATATTTTATGGAGTTTTTCTGATATTAAGATTTCAAGCTATCTTCTGTAAACTTGTTATTAGTCCATTGTTTGTTTTTCCTCATTTTTCCCACTTCATATAGTAATCTGAGAGGGGACTCACAGTTCATAGTTGTAGGGTCTTCATCATTGTATAATGTCTACATTTAAAATGTAGACAATGTTTACATAAACTTGAAACTGGTTGAAAGTTTTTGAGCTTTTTTGGTGTGAAGTTCTTTTATTTGTTTAATATTTTTCTTTTTAAATAACTGAATAGTTTCAAATGTAGTAGAGAGATCTTGGTCTTATCTTGCTTGATGGGGGAAGGTTTGGATAGGTTTGCTATTCAAAACAGGAGTCTTAGACTCCATGAGGAGAAAGATGGGTAACAGATGTTTATGTTTAATCTCTTTTGAAGATTTTTTTATTAGTGTCTACTACTGTTATTAACAACTATATTATAAACAATCTCAGTCTTACTGGCCATATATTTATTGATATGCAGTTCAAAAATTGTCTGCTTGTTCCATTTATATTTTCATATCACTAGAATTTTGATGATCTATGTATTTTTGTTTTAATATATGACATATCTTAACTGGATATCCATTAATATTAATGGTTTAAATAATGGTTGCAAGATAAGTAACTTTAGCTTCTAAAATTATTTAATTCTCAGGTAATCTTTTTTGCAGAAGACACATATGTTAGAAGAAGACTTAGATTTAATACAAAAAATTATATGGTGTTCTCTACGTCACATTATAGTCAGAAAAAGGGAAGTGGTCATTTGAGGAGAAGCTGTTTACCTACACCTAAAATTCTAAGATAACAATAAAAAAGTATGTTTTGTTCAGTAACTCTAGAAATTAAAAGGAAATTATACACCTTTAAAAATGTGTACTGGATTCCTGGAATTGGAGTCACAACTGTCAAACTAGACCAGATTGTTTAAACTTCAAAGGCAGTATTATATTGGCTGGTGATTTTAATTGTATATTAAAAGATGTTGAGTCTAATACTACTAAGAAATGAAGGATACCTGCCTCAGCAAAAGCGTTAACAGAATTTATAAAACTATTTAATATTAAAGAATGAAATTAATTTTCAGACCCAGATTTGCTTTTCTTTACTCATTTTTCTTGCAGACATAATTCACAATCACAAATAGATAGACTTTATACTTTGAATTATTTAATTGCTAAACTAGATATGTTTAAAGTTGCTTCTTGTCCCCTTTCTGATCATGCCATCACTTTTGAATTAACTCAAAAATTTAACAATAACATTCCCATTAAAAAAACACCTGCCTATATAACTTAAAAAATTTCAAAGATTTCTTTAAGGAAGATCAGACCTTTACTGAATTCAACTACAAAGAAGATATGTCAGAGATGTATTTATGGGATGCCTTGGAAGCATTTCTATATGGTAAAATCATGAG
Organism: Protopterus annectens; assembly: GCF_019279795.1. NCBI lineage: Eukaryota > Metazoa > Chordata > Ceratodontiformes > Protopteridae > Protopterus > Protopterus annectens. The sequence goes on along the minus strand of NC_056744.1, from coordinate 1,665,751,122 downwards.
TTGATATATTCTAAAGAAAAAGCAATGGGATAGAGAACTAACTGATTTACAAGAAAGGATAGATAAGCAAGAATTAGCATCAAAGGGATTTCCAATGCAAAAAAATAAATTAATTTAAATGGTAAATATCTAGAAATCCCTAATCACAAAACTATCATAAATCAGGATTAAAATAATTAACTATTCTATTAATCCAAAATCTATGCAAAAGTTTGCTATGAGAATAAAATTGCTAATAAAATCCAATCATATTAAGGAGATAAATTCTCCAAATAGTAAGAAAAAGGTTACAGCAATAGAGAACATTCTCAGGGAATTTAGATCTCACTTTAATAAAATCAATCAATTTAATCCTAAAATGGTTCCTTAAGATGATATTAAATCTCTTATCAGAAATAATACTAAAAATAAATTATCTGATGACCAGATGAAAAAAAGTGATAAGCCAATTTCAATGTCAGAAATTAAAGCTCAAATTAATAAATTAAAGTGTAATAACGCCCCCTGTTATTTATGGTATTATACATGAAATTTATAAACTAATGACGCTGTTTCTCCATAGTCAAAGTTCTATCAATCATTAATCCATCTTGGAAATGCACCCTTATTTCCCCAATTTTAAAAGCTGATTAAGATCCTACAGATTGTTCTTCATACAGGCCAATTTCTTTATTAAATATTGATTATAAAATATTTATCACTATTCATGCCAGCAGAATGCAACATTTTACTCTTTCTGATTAACAATGACCAAACTGGTTTCATAATAAATAAGAACTTATGATAATATTTAAATAATTTTAACAATAATTGAGTATGCCAATATAATAAAATATGGCTTAACACTAATAAGTTTAGATATTAATAGTGTCTTTGGCTCAGTTAATTGGAATTATCTTTTATTAGTTTTAGAACAATGTAATTTTGCAAATTTTTTTACATCTTATTAAAGGACAACAACAGGATTATAGTACTAAATGCTCAACTTCTCTGTCCCTTTTCTCCCTATTTACCATCCCTGGTATGAATAAATAATATTACAGCATTTATAATATTTTAAATTGACTGTTTTTCTCCACTGGAACAGTACCTTACTCTACTATGGTGGTTTCACTTTCCAAAAATGTTTATCTCACCCTGGAAAAGCTTGCTGCAGTCTCCAATTCACTGATGTCATCAAAGCCACTGAATACAGGTAGTTTTCTTGCCAATGCCCTCCTCAAACTGACATCACCACAACCATCCTAAAAACCCACCCAGGCTGTGATGTCACAGCTCCCTGGTCCTTCCCCTACCCATATAGAAAGTAAAGGCTAGAACAAGGAAATAGTACATGAGTTAAGACTCCTGATCCAACCTGCCAATCACAGAAGGTAACAGCTCACATTACCCTTACCACTTTGTCAGCTAGGGATGTTAGGTGTGAAGGGGGATGGGAGATGAGTCAAAGTAGTACAATTCAGACTTCACAAAAGAGAGCAGTTTATCCATTCTAAAAAGAAGCAGCAGTAAAAAGCACTTTAAAAGTCTGCTCTGTGACATTTGTACTGTTTGTGTTTTAAGTAATCATTGAATGGCATGAAATGTTACTTAAAACTAACTAAATGAAAGATAGTAGTGTATGCATGGAAATTCAAAGCTTTAGGAAGAAAGAGGCCTGTGTGATGTGATTTTTTACAGACAAGCACACATTGTGGGATACCTAGAGAAACCTAAACAATCAAAATTACTTCAAGATGCCAGGCCCCATGTGGTCAGACTCAGAAGTTAAGTATAAAAATATTTAAAAACTCGTAAATAGTCCCAGAGTGATGTTAAAATGTAGGAAACACCAAACCATTATGAAATAAACATGTTTTTATGAGTCTGTGGTTGGGGTTCCCCTTTATCAAAATTGTTATATTTACATATGAACAGGTCCATTTAGTTCAGAGTCTGGTAGGATTACCAAAGGAACTAAACAGGGATGTCCTTTGTCGCCATTGCTCTTTAATTATGGAACCATTTGCAAATTACATAAGATCAAATTCAGATATCAAAGGCATACAGTTAAACAAGTATTTAAACTCCAAAACCTTTTGCTGATGATATTCTTCTGACTGTGAATGGGAGTTATAGATCCCTCTTTGCTATTTTAATGCAATAGAAAGCTTTCAGAAAAAGTCTGGACTTCGTTTTCATGATAAAACAAAAATACTGCCTATAAACTCTAACATTTAAGATACAGACAATTTTTTTAATATATTGTAGAAGACAAAAAAGTAACTATTTAGGGATTACCTTAACAGACAACATTCACAATATCATAACTCTGAACTACAATAGCTGTGCAACTTCTATAAAAAATCTTAAAAAACTGGACAAGATTTTTTTGACTATGTAAGAGTGATTTTCCAAAATTAAAATGATTATTCTGCCCAAAATCACACACACACACACACACACACACACACACACACACACACACATATATATATATATATATATATATATATATATATATATATATAATTCAATCCCTGTCTCTTCCTCCCCCTAAAAATATTACAAAAGAGTTTAATTCATTAATCCTGAGATTTCTTTGGCATCATAATAAGCCTAGAGTTGCTTTGAATCATCACTTTCAGCGACATTGGTTTACCAGATTTAGAATTATACACCCTTTCATCAATCATTAAAATATATATCTCTCTTGTTAAATATTAATTATAAAGCAAGATGGAAAGAGTTTCAAGAAAAAATTGACTGACATCCACTCATTTGACATATTTGCGCCATCATTTAATATTAAACAATACTATGCACTGGCTGCTAGAAATTACTTTTCAGATAAGAGTAAACAATCAATTTATCCTATATTTCAAGGATAATGACAACCTTTAGATATCCAGAATGCAAAGATTGTTTTTTCTCCTGTCTCCCATAGCTTATATCCAGAATACGTTCTCTACTTTTAACTTATCAATGATAACTCTTAGACAAAAACCTGATACTTTGGTTCCAGTTGATGGTTAGTGAAAAAAATGCAGTCAGTTAATTATATAAAAAATGAATTTGATTTAGCTAATGATAAATGTTTTGGACATTCAAAACTTTAGACAACTAAGTGAAAGTATAGTTAATTCAATGTAACCGACTGTTAGAAATTCTGTCCCTAAACTTATTGAACTTTTAATCATTTGGATGCAGCAGATTATACTGGAGAAAGGAGTATTATCAAAATTGTATAAAGTGGTTAAAGATAAATCTCAATATTATAAGCCTACTTATTGGGATAATTTTAAACTTATCTTCAGTTGGAAATGTATTATTAATGAGAAAAAAACTAATGCTATTATCATCAAAGCAAAAAAACACCTCGCTAAAATGGAGATTGATCTCTTGGAAATTCATGCACAGATCTTTAATCACTCCATATAGAGTCAAATTAATGTACAATAAGAAAGTAGAATATTGGAAATGTAAGTCAAATGTTAAAGCTGATTGGCAATATATGTTTTTGTGTTGTAATTAAACCATTTTGGGATAATAGTAATCCTTTATTACAAGCTTTATTTAATGATAAATTCACTTTAACTAAATCACTAATTTTGTTTAATATCCAAATACCTGCTTGTGTTTCAAGATAAAGGACCCACTGTTATGGAGTACATCAGCAACAGCAAGAAAAGTTATCACCACCATCTGGAGAAATTAATCTTCTCCAAACCTGAATGAATTTAAAAATCTTGCAACTGAAGTTTTCAATCTAGAACTTGCAACAATCAAACAAGAACAACTAGAATTTCATCTTCATACAACTCTTGGATGAAATTTAAATAACTGTTAAATAAATAATTCTTAATACTTGTACAATAAATGTTATTTCTTGCAATTTATTAAAATTCTTATTGTATAGTAGACAGTTTTGAAATAATTTGCTTTTGTTGTGTTCCTAAATTATTTTTTCCTTTATTTAACACTTGTATTTCTATACATCTTAAATATCATACATTTTCTGAATATATAAACTTTAATAAAATAGTTAAAAAAATATATTTGTTTGCAAGGATACTGTCACTGTCTACTGGGTCAGAGTATGAGGCATCATTATGAATAAGTACAGAGCAGTGTAAGGTATTCTTTCTTAGTTTTTTGACATAGCTAAAAGATTTATAGTTAACTTTGGCTAGAGATTACAACCTAAGTTCATGGTCTCATTTAGTAGACCTGATAATATTATTTAGTATTTCTGCACCTACTGAATAACTTAAGGAGCCTTTCTTTTATTCTATACATTTGTGGTGGTGGACCAACAGGCTTGTTTGTTTTTGAATTTTCCCTTAATACTTGAGTCTGGTAGGGCCTGCTAGCTCAAAGGATTTTTTAAATTTGCACATTTTTGTAAATGGATGTCGAATTTTCTAGTGAGTCTCACTATTGTATTAAGCTCAGTGGAAGAGCAATCACAAGTGCATTTCAATATTTTGTCACATAGTAGCATAAGGTTGGTGTGATTGTGGTCTTTTTCTTCAATGGGGCTTACAGTAGGGACTTTTAGGATTTTCAGGAAGGTCAGAAATCTATTGTCAGACTTCAATGGGGAATGAGATACCAGAGAAGAGGAAGAAGCAGTCATTTTGTAAGTATCAGGTAAAGACTACTGTGTTTTATACAAGGTTTATTTACCAACTGTGTAATGGAATTCTTGTTTATTAAGCCTAGGAGTTTTTGAATACATCCTCCATTGGAGATATAGTTGTCCGAGTTTACTGAAGGGCAACTGAAGGGGATCTATATTGGATCCACGAATTATCACAATGTCGAATCTGACATTGTCGAAATGTCAACAGCGAAATCACAGAACATCGAAGAGGCAAATGGAAATCTCCGTTAGAGGAGATTTCCATTTACTTCAATGTAGTGCGGTCTCGGAGTTGGTATATTTAAGTAGCGGGGGTGTGAGGGACACACCCCCCATGTGGGAGGTGCAGGGGGGCTTGCCCCCTTCTTACAGAAAGTAGTTTTGTTTTCTGACATTTTGTAATGTTTATATTAGGTATTTGATGTTACTGGACTTCGACGATATGGTGTCGATCATACTGTATTCAAAGTTCAGTAACTTCGAGTACCTAATATACAGCCAGCTGAAGGTACCCAGAGTAATGAAGTATGTTTCAATAGGGAGATTATTTAGAATACTAATGAATATTACATGGTGACTGGGGCACAAATAAGATGTGTTTGTAATAAGCTATTAGTTAATAATTAATCCTGTCTAGATTGACCTATAAGTTCACTGAGTTCAGTTTCTTGGTCCACAGCGATCTGCCTGCAGGCAATATCATTATTATCCCCTTTTCCCTATTTTCAACAAGGGGATAGGTGTCATGTCAACTGTTGCCATCCCTCTATCTCTTTCAGTTCAGTGCCACTTTCTTTGACAGTCATGCCTGCTATCACAGGTTGTCTCTCACAAAATCCATCCATCTTTTTGCTGCATGTCCCAGTTTCATCTTCCCTTCATCTGTCTCTATCTCTCCAATCTTCTTCACCAAATTATCTTTAATTGGAGCTACTCTGACTTCTGCTCTGATGTCAACATTTTTTCAACTGCCCCACAATATGCATCCTACCACTTGTTTGTCATTTTGTGTCCATTACCTCTAGCTTCAACTGCTTTGCCTTCACTGCCCAGGTGTCTGTACCACATGGTGGTACTGGTTGCACTACTGTTTGGTACACTTAACTTTTCAACTCCTGTGTCATTCTTCTGTCATACACTATGCATGGCACTCTGAGTCAGATGGTTGCAGCTCCTCTAATTCTAGCTTTGACCTCCCCATTCAGACTTCCATTTTCATAAACT
>NC_056744.1:1665734623-1665744774 GCF_019279795.1 Protopterus annectens | reverse complement strand
GATAAACAAAATCATATCAAAGAAATTTTCTCCAAGGAAAAGAAGAATGTTTCTAGTTTGCCAGAAATATTAGATGAATTTAGAAATCTTTCACAAAATTAATCATAATAACATTAACATGGAGCCTAAAGATAAAATAAAGAAATTTATAACTACAAACATGAACAAAAAACTTAATAAACAACAGACTAAACTAATGGATAAAATATTTCATATACAGAGGTTATTACACAAATAAACAAGCTTAAATCAAACAAAGCACCAGGTAATGATGGTATTATGCCAGAGATCTATAAAATTCTTCCCAAAAGTACTTACTCATTAATACATAAGGTTTTTATTTTGGCCCAAAATGAGTTAACAACTCCCCCATTTTGGCAATACACATTTATTTCACCAATTTTAAAACCCAATAAAGACCCAACCAGATGCACTTTATATAGACCTATTTCATTACTTAATGTTGACTATAAAATGTTTATGAGTATTTTTGCTGATAGATTAAAGACAATCATCCCAGGCATTGTAGATATAGACCAGACAGGCTTTATTGTAAATAGAAATACTTTTGATAATATAAGGAGAACTTTAACGTTAATTGATTTTGCAAATAGGAAAAAGAAAGATTTAACACTTATTAGTCTCGATATAAGTTCAGCATTTGATTCAGTAAGTTGGGACTACTTGTTTATCTTACTGAAGTGCACAAACTTCTCAGATGCATTTGTAAATCTAATTGAACATCTATATAAAGGAGCACTGGCTTACATTAAGATAGGAACATATGTTTCACAAAAATACCCATTTTAAAAGGTACAAAAAAAGGGTGTCCTCTCTCCACTATTATTTACTTTAATAATGGAGCCTTGGGCTAATTTGATCAGAAACAGTACTGATATAGAAGGATTTGATATAGATGAAAATACAATATCTAAAATTCAACTTTTTGCAGATGATGTTCTAATTACATCAGCTGGATCTAACTCTTCTATGCAGTCCTTATTTGATAAAATGATGGATTTTAAAAATATCTCTGGTTTAATATTCAATGAAGAAAAAACTAAAATATTACCAATATACACACGAAAAAATGTCCTCATTAATGATTTTAACAAATATATACCCAACTCAGGTCAGATAACTTACTTAGGTATAATATTAACTAAAGATATCAAATCTATTATACATAATAATTATAGTACCTGTCTTCTTAATATACAAAATCTTTTCAATAGCTGGAACAATATGTTTTTTACCATGGAAGAGAGACTCACAATTATTAAAATGATAGTATTCCCTAAGATATTATACTTAATACAATCAATAATACTCCCACCTACAAAAATAATTATTAAGAAATTGAATTCACTAATGTTAAATTTCTTATGGGCACCTAATAGACCTAGGATTGCATTAAAGAAACATACTAATAACTGGTCTCAAGGGGGCATTTCATTTCCAGACTTTAATTTATATACTATCTCTTCTATTATAAAATTTATTACTTTGTTAATAGATCAGTCATATGTTGCAAGATGGAAAGATTACTGGGAACTAATTAGCATTCACTTCATGAAAATCTCTTTAATACATAAAAAATATTATTGTAAATAACCCCATGTTATGGTTACTAAAAGAATTTTGTACTTCATCCATTACACCAAAATATGTAGTTAGTTACCCATTAAACATTATTATCAGTTATCGTAATTTTATATTCATGCATCCTAAGTATAAGGAATGGAATTTTATTCTCTTCCCTATAATGTATACACAAGGTATGCTTTTGTCAACCACCTCTGAAAGAACTCTTTTAGTCACAGAGAATGATCTAAAGTATTGGTATCAGTTGCTGTCTGATAATAAAGTAAAACATTTAGACTTCTTAAGGCAAGAATTTGATTTGAGAGAAACATGTTGGTTAGAAATTCAGACTTTTAGACAACATCTTATTAATAAAATTGATTTAATGTCTTTAACAGTTAAAGAATCTGTTCCTATACTGATTGATTACTTGATATTAAATTTACAACATAGAGTTTCTGATAAAGGTAAGCTCTCATACATACATAAAATTATCAGAGAAGAAACTCATTACAGTTCAGATACCTATTGGAATTATTTCATTTCCATTAATGGTGAATCACCAAAACAACAAGATAAACAAGATATATTGGAATCTGCTTATAAAACTACTTCTTCCATTAATTGGAGACTTTTTACTTGGACATTTTTACATAGATCCTTCTATACACCTTTAATGATGAATAAAATAAATAATAAGGACAACTTATGTAAAAGATGTAATGTAGAAATAAATGCTGATTGGGCACATATGTTTTATGACTGTATAAAATTGAAGGAATATTGGAAGTTAATCAATGATTTTTGCAGGCCCTTTTCACAGATAATTTCATTGTTTCTAAATCACTTATATTATTTAACACACCTATTCCTAAAAGTGTTTAAAAAGTTAAACTTCCCTTATTATGGTCTATTCTAGCAGTGGCTAGAAAATAATAACCAGAAATTGGATTTCAGATACCCCTCCTTCATTTAATGAATTTAAAAATGTTATGACTGAAGTGTGTCATATGGAATTGATGACAATAAAATCAAGAACTACTAGAAAAACATCTTATTATATTATATGGGATACTTTACAAAACCTATTAAAAAAATCTTAGTCTCAATAGCATGACATTATAGTTTAATCAATTGATTTGATTTGTAGTGGATGTCTTTGTAAATACTTTGGTTATTTTATTGAATGTTATAACTATTTCTATTTTAATTGCTTGTATAAAATTGTTATGATATTTATTTTGTATGTTAAAAACAATAAACTTGTTTTAAAAAAAAAAAAGATAATTTACTATAGCAATAACCGACGATGTTGGTGTGGTATATTGAAGATTTACCCACAGTTGGTGTGGTTTAATCATGAGGGCAAAGCCTGAGTGATTAAACAAAGGCAACCATAGGTAAATCTTCACTATACCACACCACGGAGTCGGTTATTGCTACTATACAATGAAACTATTTAAGAAAAAAATACTTATTTTTTCTTAAATAATGTCTTTGTATAATGACTCCATAGTGGTTTTCCACTTTCCCTTGATATCCTGGAGTGTTGTTGATGCACTGCGCAAGTGTATGGGACTTGCATTCGTACACTTTTGCAGTACACCTGTGCTTTGTGAAGAAGCACTGGAGAAAGGAATATCTCAGGTTTTTTTTTAATTACAAAGAAAAAAAAGAAAGAAAGAAACCAGGAGATGTTTAACATCCAACAGAGCTGGGACAGAGGAAATAAAAGGATAATCGAGTACATTTATTTAATTTTGTACAACTTACCTGATTATCCTTTTATTTTTCTCTGCACCATCTCTGTTGTTCATTTTAGTCTCCAGTTTTGTCAGCTTATTAAAAAAATGAAATAAAAGTACATTTGTTAAATACATATATTAATGGAAAAGAGTCTGGTTGCCCGGACCTTTTTCCATTGGTGTATGCTTGGATTTACAACGGGCACGCTGATTGGGCTGACCAATCAGCATGCTCATTTTCGAATATTAATGGCCAGTCACTGTATAATACAAAGGAATGCATGCATAAATGTAGTACTTATATAAGCAGGTCCCCCTCCTACTCCAACAGATGCTACAGTAAAATCAGCCAATAGTATTCAAGACCCAGTTGGCGTAGTTTTCTTCTGTAACAACTGTGTAAAAAAATCCCCTGTGGGCACAACTGTTATGCAAATTATGGATCATCCTATTAGTGCTTCTGAATCACTCAATTTTCACAATGAGCACACCTGGCAAATATTGTGTAGATTTGTACACCATCTTATGCACATGCCTAGGTCCCTGCAGTAAGCACAGCACACCACAGGTGTGCATAACATATTACAAATGACAGGACTGTCATCTCATGCTTAACCATCTGAAGATGGAGTCACTGTAGAGCACAAGTTCTCAACATCCTACTGAGGGATGGAGGGTGGTGATGTCCTGCACCTTAAAGTGCAACTGGAACAATAATACAGTACCAGTATTTTCTGATTTTTGCCACTTTTCATACATATGACATGCCAGTCATTGTGTGACGGATGGGACACATGAAAGCTGATTATCAATAAGTAAAATTGCCTAACTCAGACCACATGCACACATTTGGTCTTCAAAATACTCTATTGGCATAACCACAATGGCTTTTCATTATTTCCCCCTTAAACATACTATAAATAATCAAAAAGATTGATGACATCACACTGAATGAAAATGGGTTCTGTTTAATGACATCATTAACAACATAAGTTGAATGCACATTTCATTGTCTGTATTCCTTCTCACTAGCCTTTTTTTACACACATTGACTCCATTTACTTTTTCTTTCTATTTCTGCTACAATTATATGCAACAACACAGCAACCTGCACAAAATCCCCATTGTGGCCTGTTGTCCCCCTAGAGGGGGCTACAGCAGTGCAGCCACCACCACTACCAGTGAAAACACCCAGGACATCTGGGTCACAGCCTGCCAAGGATGCCTTCGCATCTCCTGCTCTACCTGCACCACCTGTGTCAGGTAGCCCTGCACTGGGGGATGATACCAGTTGTCATCTGTTAGAGCTTGTGAGGGAACAGGTGGTTGGATGTGCACTTCAGCAGGAAAGAACACATGCTCTGGTGACTCATGCAGATACATCCTGCTTGGGACTAAGGCAGGACCCACTGGTGGCAGTACCATGGGTGATCAATGATATCCCACTTGGTCTATGTTGGCAGACAACACCTCTGTACACCCAAATCCTACCACCATCCCAGTGTTCCCCTTCTTTTCATGTCCATGAACCACCCCTGTGATTTTGAAAATTTGCGTTACCTTTTCTTCCCAAAATTTTTCTGAGGTCTCCATCACCATTGTGCCCCCCCACTGTGCTACCTCAATCTGTTAGTCACTCCTGTCTTTCTACACTACCTAACCTCCCCCTCTTACTTATATCATCCTTCCTGACTTCTAAAAAATCAGTTTTCTCTATTTCCCAACAAAAAAATCATTTACCATCCATGCATACTTCCCATCTTTGTCATATTTTCATATTTTTGGGTTGGCCCTCAGAACATTTGTAGTTGTATGGAAAAGCATATCTTTCTACCCTCTACTTGCTACCCACTTTCATCTCTGTCCAATCCAGCCATTTCCAACCTTTAATCTGGACAAAAAACAGATTGCACCATATGCACACATGCCATGAATAGGGCTTCTAAAGTACTTTTTTTTGTTCACAATTTGCATGATTTGTGGGGAGAAGCATCATTGATGCTCATGTCAACCATCAACAAATGACACTGCTTGTTGTCTAGCAACGATAAAGTCCAACAGGTATCATACTCATGGATAGTGGCAATGCCCATCATCAGCTGCACATACGAGTTGAGCCATACGTCATGTATACTGGCAATGTCTACCATCAACTGCACATATGAGTTGAGACATACATCATGTATATTGGCAATGTCTATCATCAGCTGTATATATGTGTTAAGCCATACATCATTTATATTGACAATGTTTACTATCAGCTGCACATATGAGTGGATCTCTGTTCTGTGACAGTTTGCATATGTGAAACAGGGTAAAGTTTATATTTGCACTCAAAATGCTGACATGGCTCACTTTGTTCATTGCAGTGGTAGAGATTTGGGTCATATCTGTGTTTCTCAAATTTATAGACCACATTATGCACCTATGAGCCATTCCCCTGAAGCGGCTTTCTCCTAACATAGTCAGTATGAGTTCTTCTGTTACATACTGTGCAATTTGTTTATAAGGACAGCAAATAGACAGGCCATGGGTTCAATTCCCATGAGCCCTGTCTTTTTTTAGTTATTATTCTGGAAAAAGAGTAATTTCCCCTGAAGTGTCTTTCCCCAAAACAGTCAGTATAGCATTATTTTGTGGCACACTATGCTGAATGACTGTTTAGAAGACTATGAGAAAATCACATCATGGGTTCAATTCCACTGAGGCCTGTTTTTTTTCTATTATCAATTTGCAAACAGAACCATTCCCCTGAAGTGTCTTTTCCTGACTACTTCACTATGCTCCAGCTCAAATTCACTTTGTTATGGAGCTAAGTGTGCAATCCAATTGGAGACAGTTTATGGATCAGATCCCCTCATAGTTTTATATGTTCATTTTAACATTCATGTTATAACACAGGCATACTCACTACAACATTACATTGTTTGCACATGTAGGATGGTATTTCATCTTACATTACCGTATCCTGTATGTCCTGTCTGAGTTTTGCATAAATCTACATTCAAGCATTGTCTGATCCCATTCTTCACTGTGTTTTCTACCCCTTCTTTGCTTAACATGTCAGTTTGCAGTCTTTTCTGTCCATTTCTGTTGACCTACTGACTCAACGCTCTGCCCCTGGCCATCATTGACCATTTCCATTTCATAGGACATTTCTCTGTTTATACATTGCCTTAGGTTATAATAATATATCAGCAGTCTAGCTTGGCTGTCTGTGCATGAGGATTCATGATGACTGCCATATGTGCTCTTGTACCTATGATGCTTATGTAGCTGTTCATACTTTTATCTGGTCGCAACATGGTCTGTACTGCAGACATAACAGAAGCTTGTCATCATGAAAACAGCCCTGGCCACAAGCATACAAGTATCAGGGCTCATTGAACAAAAGATGTAAACAATGATGACTTGGCTGTTAAGTCCACGAGCTGTCCTTTCAGGTACATTTACCTCTATGGCTGGGATTCAGATATTGCAGCATCTAGATCTATTCTCCAGGTCAACATCAACCAGTTTATTATTCTGTCATCCTATTTTTTACAAGTTCAATCATTTCTTTTTATTCAATTTCATCTCTGTTGTCAGGGCAGACTTGTCTTCCACTTGGTTTTGGATTCTTTCTGTTTTTCCACTTGATATTGCTGGTGCCCAACTGCTTTTGTTGTTCTATGTCCTCAGCTACTTTCACTGACATTTGGAACAATTTTCACTCTTGTTGCTCTGGTGGGCCAGTTTTGAATACCTCCATCTCATCCTCATCTTATTCATGTTCCCTATCCTTCTTTAACATTTCAGTTTTGGCACCAAGAACCACTTTTTTTATTTAAATTGACCTTCTGTGCAGACCTGCATGCCTAAGCAGTGACTGTGCATCAGTTTATTAATGTCCCCAGTTTACTTTGTGATTTTAAACAGAAGGGAATTCTTACTTGTAGCAATCAGAGGGATATCCTGATAACTGGGAACAGTTCTGGGTAGTGCTCACTGTGGGGTGGGAGAAGACTAAAAGGGAAGAGACTGACTGTGGATTATTTATTATTATCAGATTATGAAAAGTCCATGTGCCTGATTTACAATGGGCCCTGCTTGCTCACTGCAAAAGGCCTACTACATGCTTTAGGAATCAACTATTATCATTACAAATTGGGCCAAGGAGGCAATTCTTCTAGTATTATAAACCAATAACAGAGTGGAATCAAGTATACATTCTTTTAAGGTTTTATAATTTCTTTTTATTACAGAGGTGGTGATACATGCCTTGGAAAAGCTTGTAATGTGTTTCTAGAAAAGTGGTTAGGGATATCCAGGAGGGATCATTATCATTAGAACCATTAAATGGACAGCACGTTTTAAGTGTTATGGAGGTCATTTACAGGACCATGGCCACTGCAACCATTCTTGTTCTAGTCCTGGAGCACTGCAAGCAGAGGTATCCTGGGGAAAAAAGTAAAAAAAAGGTGGTGTTTACATCTGTAGTAATATTGTCCTTAAGGCACAGCTTAGTGATTAATACAGTATCAGTGCTGCTTATGTACAGAATGGAGTCAAGTTGCTGTACTTTGTTTTTGATGTTGCCAGCATTTAACAAAGAGATTCTAAATGTGGGAGATCAAAATTGTGGGAATTATTGATCAGCGGAGATGGAACATGGCTTTGTGTGATATTGCTAGCAAGTAGAAGAAACACAATTAAGTAGAGGTGGTACAGGGATTTTCCTCTGTTTAGCTGAAGGAACTAATTGTATGATGTCGGATGATTTGTTTACATGCAAGGGTTCTGTTTATGTGTGATGGCAGACCTCATCACTTTCTAACAACCAGTTTGGAACTAAAGTGGGGTGTTTTACGGAGAACATAACAGGGCTGGATGCTGGTGCTAGAAGGTATGAGAATGGTAAGTGTACAGCAGACTGTTCTGAGTTACAATTTGAATTTTCAAAGTAGCCTAACAGAACGAGAGGAGAAAAGTAAATATGAGCAACTGTTGGGGGCTTGGCTTGAAAGGCCTTTATGGGAGAAAACTTTTTGTCAGGGACTGATTTTAGCAAGCCAGAAATAACTAATGATTGGATGGTTAAAACTGGAGGAAAAATAAGTCAGTGAAGGGTTGGAAAGTCTTATGTATAAAGGAAACAAAGCAGAGTGGGTTAGACTGGGCCTAGGGTAGAAGACCAAAGCATAGCCAAGTGTAGCAAGACAAAATGATCTGAACCATCCACAAATAATTCCAGCAAAAAACAGATCAGAGAAATGTTATCCCACAGTTATTTCTAACAGATGATTAATGACTAAATAGTTTCAACCAGGTCAAATAATTCAGGTAAGAGGAACATGGGAATAAACCACCCAATGCAGTCTGTGTCAAACCAGCAAACAGATAATCATGAGATGAAAATTAAAAAATTAACATGCTTTTAATACCATCCCAGCACAGCTGAGCAAAAATTATTCCAAATTTATGTCTGTACATTCTGAGCTATGAGAAAACCGTTAGACACACACAGACTTCTAATAAAGACAGCAACTTGGAGCTGAAATATTCTTCCTTAACAGTTTACACAAACATTATAGGTGACAGGCCTTTCTTAATGCTTGCTCAGTATTTTACAAGCAGACCTATTTATGATGATAAGAACAATGCAGGTACATATACGATAATATTAAGTATTATGTTATTTTAAAAAGGTGTAAATGGAATGCATTTTTCACGCTTGGGTTTTATTTCTCAAATTTCAATCTGTGTATTTTGAAGAATTACTTTAATGAAGCTAAAGTTTCTTTATCTATAAAATGAGGTACAGACCTTTAACAGGTCACACCCTCATGGGAGACTGCCTGATCACAATACATTATCCATGGGGCACATGACGATAAAAAAGGACATTAATTACCTAACCAACAAAACAATGAAAATAAGCTGATGGTCAAAAATATCACTCAGGACAGGAAAAGAGTTTAACAGAAAAGACAGATGATATTATAATGCAGTATGCACCTACAGTAGCAGACCAAGAAGGCTAAATCAGAGAAAGAAGTGCTTATGCTTGAGATGAATCACTGCGGACAAGAAGGAGACAGATCACTTAAGACCATACAGGGTCAGTGGAGACAGATGTTAATTATGTCAGAAACCTTTGCAATAAAAATAGAGAGAGCGAGAAACAGATCCTTTATCCCCTCACCAAACAAGAGTGATGTGCTCAGTTCTGAATTATTCTAGCACATTTTCATATTACACTTATAACTTTCAGAATGATGAACTAACTTCATAAACTGATGTACACTTACCAACAGAAACACAGGTTTCATAGTTCTGTATCATCACGTCCCTGTACAGCTCCTTATCTTGTTTCCTTAACAACTTCCACTCCTCTTCTGTGAAAGTAACAGTGACATCTTCAAAGGTTTCTGGTACCTGAAAGGACAAAAAAAATCCTCTTCAGTGTTTATTATATTCAACATATAATGTGCAGTCTCTCAGCAACAGACACAGCATTATTTTTACTTTCTTAATTTAATAGGTATGGTTGACCTTTCAGCCACATAGTTGGTACAGAAAAAATACAGTTATAGATACGGTGATATATCAAATCTGCAATGTGGACAATTCAATTAGCACCAGTCTGTGGAAACATATATGCAAGATAACTATTTAATATATATATATATATATATATATATATATATATATATATATATATAATTTTTATGTTATTTATTTTATTTTACATTTGTTGACCGGGCTAGTCTAACTGGATATATGTCCATTTTCAGTAAAGGCCTGGGGAGATAAGCTCCATGACAAAACTGTTAACATAAA
>NC_056744.1:1665724623-1665729623 GCF_019279795.1 Protopterus annectens | reverse complement strand
TTGAACCCTAAAAAGACTTTCCAGTATATCAAGAAAAGAGGAGTGGGAATCCTGGGGCATGGAGGGGGATCTGTAGCAAGCTACAATTTGGATTGCAGTTTTGCCCAGTGTTAATTGCACTTGGGTAACCTTGTATGCATTATGCTAAGCAACTAGCCTGGAGGTGCGGATATCCTTAATGAATATGGACACACCTCCGCCTTTGGTGTTCCAGTCCAGGTTAGGTGGCCGAAAAGTGTGGTATGAGTTATAGCCTGTTAATGCAGGGGTGCTCTGTGGAGCCTTGAACCAGGTCTCAGTCACTGCACAGATATCGATGTTCTCCATTTTAAGGAGTGCCGCTAGGGAGTGCATTTTGAGATTTAGACTTCTAACACTGAGTAGCATTACCCTCAGTTTTTGCTTGCCTGTTCCTGTTACGGTGGTGAATTTGTCATTTGAACCTTGCCTAAAAAAGTAGGGGCAGCAAGAGCCTTAGCCAGTATCCAGAATACCAGGGGTGACAGGTGCAGGCCATCTCTGGCAAAGCATCGTGGTCTGTCGACCATGTCTTCCCAGGCAGACAAATACTGGATCTCCTTAGAATGACAACTGAAGCTTAGCCAATTGTTTTCATTTCAAATCATTTTGTCTTTGTACTGCGATATCATTCTGGGCGATGGCAGGATGCTATACAGGGCTAGGGTCCTACCTGCCTGGGCTACAAGACCAGAGAGCTCTTCCATATCTCTTTTCATGTAGTCCAGAGAGGTATGTCTCAGGTCATTCACACCAACATGGGCAATGTAAGAGTCATATTTGTACTTGTTGTGGAGTGACCTGACTGCATGTGTTATGTGGCAGATCCCGGCACCCGACAGGCAGCTGACAGTAAGCTTTTCCTTGTTTAACCTGGTGAGTGGGATATCAGTGTGCCTGACTATAGAGTCACCTATGTCTAGTGTGTTGGGTACGTTGTTTTGCCTTATGGGGTGCGGTTGAGTGCACACTGAGTCTGTGGGCTATGTGTCATTTGGGTTGTGTTGGGGTGTGGAAGTTGCTTGCATTTCTGCTTTGTAGGTCTCTCTTGCCTGAGCAGATTATTATTGACAGCCTCTGTGAATGTTTTTGTGTATTTATGTGGATTTTGGTGATATAGGTTTAGTGGGACTATGTGATGGTTGTGGTGTGGTGCAAGTGTTTACCTTCTCCTCTTGACTGTCAAGTTCAGTCTTGGTTGGAGAGAGCTTTACCTCCAGTTTGGCTAGATAAGTGCATCTCTCACAGGTAGTGGTGCTGGGTGGTAGAAGGAGTGGGTTGTCTGTGTACATGAGCCAATTGCTACATTGTCCCAGGATGCCCAGATTCATCAGATAGACAGGAGAGAACACTGGGAGGTAACCCTTGGACATGACTGAATAAAAAACTTCTTTCCTCTTGACAAGTGAGGAAAGTGAGTATAAGAGCTGTTTTTCTCGAACCAAGTGAGGAAAGTAAGTACAAAAACTGTTTTCCTCTAGGTAAAGAGGAAGGCTGAGTGCTATAGTAATTTGTAGCTTATTTAGTGCTAACAAGTTCTGAAAACGTGCTGAGAATGAATAAGCAAATTCAAGTGCTAAAACTAAGAATCTGTACCTGGACCTTGTGGTAGATAGGCTACCTAGTGCTTATCACTCCCAGTGATAAGCTATAAAGCGAATCTGTAGCTGGACTTGACAAGTTACAGGAAAGGTGGAAAACAAGCGCAAATGCGGACTTTTAAACCAGAAAGTTGAAAGAGATGGGAAAACTGCCCAAAGATATGGAGAAACTGCCAAACGTAAACTACAATTTCTGGGCCAGAAACCACTCTTGTGGTAGATAGGCTACCTAGTGCTTACCACTCCCAATGATAAACTAGAAGGCTTCCCTCCAACACAGAAAGGCTTGGGGGGCTCAGAAGCTTACAAACAGTCCTGGATAGAGTAAATCTGTATCTGGACTAGACTTGTTACAGGAAAGATGGGAAACAAGCGCAAACGCAGGCTTTTAAACCAGTAAGTTGAAAGAGATGGGGAAACTGCCAAACAACCAATAAACTACAATTTCTGGGCCAGAAACCACTCTTGTGGTAGATAGGCTACCTAGTGCTTACCACTCCGACTGATAAGCTAGAAGGCTTCCCTCCAACACAGAAAAGTTTGGGGGGCTCAGAAGCTTACAAACAGTCCTGGACACAACAAATCTGTATCTGGACTAGACTAGCTACAGGAAAAGTGGGAAACAAGCACAAACACAGGCTTTTAAACCAGAAAGTTGAAAGAGATGAAAAAACTGCCCAAACGGCCAATAAACTACAGTGTCTGGGCCAGAAACCACTCTTGTGGTAGATAGGCTACCTAGTGCTTACTACTCCCACGGATAAGCTAGAAGGCTTCCCTCCAACACAGAAAGGCTTGGGGGGCTCAGAAGTGTACAAACAGTCCTGGATATAGCAAATCTGTATCTGGACTAGACAAGTTATAAGAAAGGTAGGAAACAAGCACAATCAGAGGCTTTTAAACTAGAAAGTTGAAAGAGATGGAAAAGCTGCCCAAACAGCCAATAAACTACAATTTTTGGGCCAGAAACCATTCTTGTGGTAGATAGGCCACCTAGTGCTTACCACTCCCACTGATAATCTAAAACTTCCCTCCAACACAGAAAGGCTTTGGGGGCTCAGAAGCTTACAAACAGTCCTAGTTACAGCAATGAAACAATTAAATAGACAGAAAATTGAAATGCAGTACAATCTTTAACACTGCAAGTTTGTACTTAACTCGGCTAGTAATGCAGTTGATTGTAGGTATGTAGCAGAAGCCAAATAACTCAGGTATTGAGCAGTAATAAATTCAAAGATATGTGGCTCACTTATAAATACAGAAAAACCTTCTAGACTAAGAGTTTAACACTGAATATCAATGAAGTGAAACACAATAGCCCCCACTAACTGCAGAGACAGACAGAGACCACAGTATTCTATGAAACAATTACATATAAAAATAAATAACTACAGAGAGACATAGACACAATATTCAATGAAACAATTAAATAGACAGAAAAATGAAATACAGTACAATCTTTAACACTGCAAGTTTGTACTTAACTCAGCTAGTAATGCAGTTGATTTTAAGTATGTAGCAGAAGCCAAACAACTCAGGTATTGAGCAGTAATAAATTCAAAGATATGTGGCTCACTTATAAATACAGAGAAACCCTCTACGCTAAGAGTTTAACACTGAATATCAATGACGTGAAACACAATAGCCTAATAATAGGGCTATTGTGTTTCCTATATGTGTATATATATATATATATATATATATATATATATATATATATATATATATATATATATATATATCTATACATACATACATATATGTTGGTGCCTTCTTCATGGGGGATGCTGGGGTAAAGTACTTTGATGTCAAGTGTGAGAAGGATCACTTTGCTGGGTTGTTTGTTGCTTTGGAACTTGTGGATTTCAACATAGTCAAAAAATACCTCATAGAACACAGGCGCTATGACCCCACCTGAGCAGAAACCCTCTGCTCACTCCTGAAACTGGTACTACACAACAATTTCTTCTCCTTCGAAGAAAGCATGTACCAACAATTAAAAGGGGTAGCCATGGGGGCCAAGATATGCCAACCTTGTCCTAAGTAGCTGGGAAGCAAGCACACTCATCCATCTCAAAGGGTTCAAAAAGTAGTTCTCTACAAGCGTTATATAGACAACCTTTTTTTCCTGTGGGAAGGGACCCCCAGGGAATTGGATAGGTTCCTAACCAACAGCAGAAACAGCATCCAGTTTCTCAACTTCATCATAGCAGGAAAAGGTACTGAAGTAGACTTCCTCAATGTTACCCTTAGTCTTGACACTGAATCCAAGAGATTCAGGTCCACCATTTACAGGAAGCTGACTCACAGAAATAACCTCCTCGACTTCCACAGCCAACACCCAGGTTTCATGAAAAGAAACGTGGTTAAAGTTCAATTTGTACACCTGAGCCGCTTAGTGAGCAAAGACCTTGAATTCACAAAAAAAAGGGCAGTTCTACACAACCTTTTTGTTGAATGAAACTACCCAGCTGTGATAGCCAAACAGCACAAGAAGTGCTAGAGCACAGGCACACCAGACATCAACCCATACTCGTCTATGGACTCAAAGAAAACAATCTAGCCACCGACTCCAACGAACCCCACTTCCCCATCCCCATTAGCAAGGACAGCTCCTCCATCAGGAACACCCTCGTACACAACTGGGGAATCCTAGAGAGCAACACTGAATTGAGCAAAACACTGGGAAAAGAAAAACAGTTTAGCTACAAAAAACAAACTCACGCAAAAGACTCTTTGAATGACAGAGCACCAGACCCCAAGCTCCCGCAGGCACATTCCTATGTGGAAACTGCTGCTGTTGTGAGTTCATCCTCTCAGGACCCAGTCTTCTGAGCCCCAACAGAAAACTCCCGGTCACTTTCCACCACACCTATGATTGCAACAGCAACAATGTGGTGTACCTAGACAAGTGGGGACACTGCGACGCCTTCCACATAGGGATAACTTCAAGAAGGCTAAGTGACCGCAGAAAGGAACATTTCCAAGTAATCTGCCGTGCTGACCATACCAACGCTATAGCCAAGCACTCCCTATCTTGCACTCTACCCCCACGCTTCAACATGTACTGGAGCAAGTGCACACCTTTAGCCATGAATCAAGCACCCCACCAGAGTTACAAGAATTAAAGTGGCAGACCGATCTCAGAGCTGACACACCCCCAAGCCTCAATGGCAATCTTAACATTAAATGCCTATTAAAATGGCTTAGATAGCAAGACAGCAAGGTTTTGCAGATTCACTTAATTGTGTACATGTCACTGGCTATAATCACACACTAATTTTTAAATACTACTCTCGGATGCTGTTTAATTAAATTTCTGAAGAAGTTTGATGTATCCTTAATAAAATTGTGAAAGAAAGCACTCAAATTTCCAACTGG
>NC_056744.1:1665499836-1665724123 GCF_019279795.1 Protopterus annectens | reverse complement strand
AGGGGGCAGCTGTAGTCTTGTATACTACTGAAACCATCTCAAATGACAGTGATGATTAACTGAAACAAACTGAAGACTCTAAACTGAATACTAGGACTTCGGTGGCTGTGAGGACTAAATTAAACTGTCTTTACATACCTTTCAACCTCTTAGAGCAAGAAATCTGGACAACGCAATAAATAAAAGTGGGATAAAGGCCCCAAAATAGGGACAATTTTTAAATAGTGCTCTTACAAATTTATAAAGTTGATAGAATAACGGGCTTTGCATTAGCATGACTTTTCTGAAGTGTATGAAGTCTGAAATTCAAATGCCTGTCATTATTTTCTTACTTCAGTCTTTAATGAATTGCCACTAATTTACCAGAAAACCATAATTTCATGAAAAATGGACCAAAAATATGAGGCAAAAATTGGGACATTCTGTGAAAATCTGTACAGTTGAGGGGTGTAACTCTGGACTCGTGTTTATTCTCTGTAGTTTCTGCAACTCAGAATTTCTGCACTTCAGAACTTCTAAATTGAACTCTGTCTTGAAAGCATCTCTCTTAATAGCAAAATCTTGTAAATTTCCTACCCAGCTTTACATGCCTCCTTAACTTTGGCTCTGAAGTCTTGTACCATCTAAATAAGATAGTATTGCAGGTGCCCGTCTCCAATCTGTTTTTGTATATTCTGCAAGGTCTTTGACATACAACATATTGTTCACACTCCTCTAAATTGGCATAGTAACTCTTTGTATTGCTTTCTGTTGCATAGCTTTTTACTGTGACTCTGGTATTCTGTCAGATTTTAAGCTGATCTTCTCATCTGGAATTGTCTCAGTATGGTGCTGTGTTATGTTTGTTATGCCAGGTAGCTCTGAACACACTTTCGCAGCAGAAACTCTTGTAAATGTTTCTTTGACTTGGTTAGTGTGCTGTTTGCCTGAAAAGCTGGCATAGGGTACATTACTTCCTTTTTAATTATTCTATTTATTTTTTGCCTTTAAACAAACTACAAAGGTATGTGCTCCATTGTGTCAGAACATTCATGTGGTGTCCTTTTTCTAGTCTTTTCCTACAAGTTTCTAACTTCATAATTTACATTGCTTGCTTTTTTCTACCACTCAGATAAAAATGTGTTTTCTGATTATGGAATTAAAGCTAATACTTGTCCTCAGCTTTTAATTCTATGGTCCTTGCAGTCCTGTTATCCACCCCTTGTTTTACTTCTGTAATAGCAAACAGAAGCTTTGGCAGTAAAAGGTCCCAGTTCTTACAGTCTTCAGCCATAACTCTTCTCAGCAGGGATTTCATTGCTGTGTTAAAAAAGCTCCAGTAACTCATCTGTTTGTTAATGGCATGCTGAGATTTCCAACTGTTTCACCTCAGAGCCCTGGTGCAGTTTGTGCATTATTCTGGACAGAAATGGAGTCCCGTGGTCAGTGAGTATTTGCTGTGGTAATCCTCTAGAAAATAAATACTGTCTTCTTTAACTATAGGTTTAGCATTGGCCTGTAACATTTAGTAGGATGCCATCCTCAGAATACATAACATAACATCTAACATCAAATCCCATCTCATTGTCCAAAATATGCTGAAGCCCATTATTGGATTTTACAGAGGAGCAACAAATCCCATAGCACTATGTTCAAATGGTTATATTAGGTACTGGAGTCAGAGGATTTCTGAAACTTGAGTGTTGTCTACAATTCAGGCCATCCACAAATGGAGTTCTCACTTTTTCATTATTCACTGGCCAGGAATACCTTGCTGTGATTCTTGCTTTATCCTTGTCCATTCATAGATTCCTTCCTATTACAGGACTATTTTCTTAGTTCATCACTGAGGTTCTGAAAGGTTTTAGCAGCGATATTTGGTGCATTATGTCTTCTCAGTCATTTTTGACTGTGTGCAGCACATCATTTGCAACTTGAAGTACAGGTGGGAAGCCAGGGCATTTTATTCAACTTCTCCCCCTACAGCCTTAGGTATATTTTCTTGTTGCTGTTGCGTAAACTGTCTTCATATTGCTGTCTTTTTACAGTTCATCTGGCTCATATAAAGGTCAGTCAGCTCCAGAGTTTCCTCTGGGTCAGTCTGTCATGAGGTAGAAGGCACTGCCAGTACTGGTGTGTTGGGGTCTCAATGTCAACAGCAGCTCATACTGGTATTGTCTGTCAGTTTCTGTCTCTGCCATGATCGTATTTTCCTGTTTGTTTTCTTTATAAACCTGATGTATAGAACGTCTTTGCTCTGTGTAGGGTTACTTATTTTGATCCAACAGGAATATCATTAGGGTTTTGTTAAAGGTTATTGTGTGTCTTACTGTTAGATTGCTTCTCCTCCTCCTTCTTTCCTTTTATAGGTTGTTCTCCCCTATGTAAAGGGCATCTCAGTAAAAAAAAAATAATATATATATATATATATATATATATATATATATATATTTTTTTTTTTTCTTTTTTTTTCAGTTTCACTTTGTGCTGCTTATAGGGTGATCCATGGTGGTGCAGTGGTAGCATTGTTGCCTCACAGCAAGAGGTTCTCCCATTCGATTCTCGGCTGGGGTTCCTTCTCTGTGGAGTCTGCATGTCCTCCTCGCGGTTGAGTAGCGTTCCGAAAGACATGCATGAATGGGCTTGCCTTCATTGAAGGTTGGGCATCGAGGTGGCAACTCGGCACCGTAAAAATCTACTGCCAATCATTTGCGGACCAGAGTTCCGCTGTGGCGACCCCCAACTGGGAAAAGCCGAAAGACAAACAACAACAACTTTGTCCTGCTTATAGGTATGTGTTACCTAGAGTCTTCAGTTAACCAAGTTTTCATAAACAGAAATGGTCTTGGAACTCTTACTGGGCACTGTTTCTTCCTCCTGTTTTTGGTATAAGGTGTGGGTTACAGACAGAGGCCAGTCTACTCTAAATATTTTGGAAATGAGGGTAGGCCTCACTCTGCAGCTATTTCATGATTCTCTGTAGTCTACAGCAACAAGGAAAGAGGAAGTTACTTTTACTTATTCTGTCAAAAGACCATTGGAGTTTAGGAACAGGCTGTGTCTACAAATGGCCTTCTAACAACCAGTCACATACCAGGAGAAGACATTGTCTTACTTGATTTCTGTTGAAACTGCACGTCTCTCCAACAGTCTGTAGCACAAAAGTTGTTACATATCCGGGGAATGTCCTCCTGTGATTTGTTTGCATCCTCCACACATAACAACTTCTCTATCATACAATGACTGGCCATTAATATTCAAAAACGAGCATGCTGATAGGCCAGCCCAACCAGCGTGCCTGTTGTAAATCTGAGGACTTTTTCCCATTAGTATATCTTGTAATTTTTCACTTTTCTTTCTTTTTTGAATGAAAAAGAAAACAAAAGACTTGAAACAAATGAGGGAGACAGCGCAGACAAAAATAAGAGGATACTCAGGTACATTCTGCAAAACTTAAAAAACTTACCTGATTATCCTTTTATTTTGTCTGTCCTGACTCTCCTGAATGTAAAAAGTCTCCCAGTTTCTTTTTTATATTAAATTAAAAAAAAAAAAAGCAGCAACGGAGTTCTTCCTTTCTCCGTTGCGACCTTTGCACAGCACTGATGTAACACAAGTTCTGTACACATGCGCAGTACACCAAAAAAAAGCCCCAGGATACCTGCAAAATGCAGAAGGGCAGCATGGATGCATTATACAAAGACATTATTTAAGAAAACTAAGTATTTTTTCTTAAATAATGTCATTGTATAATAGCAATAACCCACGGCTGGGTGTGGGCAATGCTGGATTTACCCACGGTTGGCATTGTTTCGTCTCTTGGGCTTCAACCTCATGACCAAACCATACCAACAGTGGGTAAATCCAGCATTACTCACACCCAGCCGTGGGTTATTGCTTAATTATTCCTACAGCTGGAAAGCACCTCTGAGGTGGATTCATCCAGATGTGGCCCATAGCACTTCTCTACACTTTTGTAAATTTCTTTGATCACAAACCTTTTATTTATTTCACATTTGTTAACCGGGTTGGTCCAGCTTAGTTACAAAAAAAAACATTTTCAGTGGAGTCCTGAGGAGAAAAGCTCCAATAACACCTAAAGCAATAAAAAATAAAAGAAACATTATACATAAGATAAAACAGAGTACAGACTGAAATGCATGTATACAGAAGAAATTATAGTTGTCACATAAGAAAGTGTGAGTACTAAAAATATAAACATACAAACAGTTTAGTCACAGTGCTGAAAAGCTAGCATGTTCTAAGATTTACAGTTAGAAGTAATACCAGGACACTTCCTAAGTAGAAGTTGTAGAATATGAATAGACAGAGGTATTCGGGAGGTTAAGTGGGGTGATTGCAATGTCAGATCATGGAGTTAAGTAGGTGATGTTTTAGTGTCTTTTTAAAGTTGTTGGCATGAGTTATACTAGTGATATGTAATGGAAGTTTTTTCCAGCTATGAGAGACAGTATTTATAAAGATTTTTGCCTATATTTTTACAGGGTTTATAAGTTCATAGGTGTGTACTAGGCTAATGGCCCTGGAGCCTTTACAAGCCTAGCCCGTAGGATTACCCTGGCATCGTGCTACCGACCTTACTTCCCAGTGTCTCTGTTGAGTAGAGCCACTGGAGTGATCCCCAGGGTGAATTTTCTATTTCCTATCCACTCAAGATTTCTCTTGAAGAGGGCCATTGAGGTGCTCTGTTTGACATGTATGGGAAGTCTATACCATAGCACGAGCAGTCTCTGGGTTATGAACATGTCCCTCCAGCATGTTCTGTTGATTGTGGTAATGAGGTTGAGGTCTCTGGAGTGTGTGGTGTGGAAGGATTGGGATTTCTTTAGATGCATCATTTCTAACAGAGCTGGGTCAGACAAGTGTTCAGCCATCTGATTGTTGTCAGTTAGAGAGGTAGCTGGAGAACTAGCTGAGTGCAGTCTGAGAGAGGTCGAGATGGGATCTTTTAGAGAGGAGTAGAGAGTGAGAAACAGTGTCAGAGGCTTTAGATAGATCAAGAAATAGGCAAAATACAAGTTTTTTGTTGTCTCTGGCCATAGCAAGTGTTTCAGAGAAGGAAATAAGGGCAATGGAGGTGCTGTGTTTTGGGCAAAACCTGTGTTGTGTAGGAGTGAGGAGATTTTCTTGGATAAGGTATGTAATTAGTTGAGAGTTGATACATTTTTCAAGGATTTTAGACAGTGGGGAGAGGATAGCAATGGGTTTAAAGTTACTAGGATCAGTTGAAATACCTCCGTTGTGTAGACGTATAGTGTAAAAAGATTTACAGAGGTCAGGAACTATGGATTCTTGAATGGATCTATTAATTAAAATAGAGACAGGAAAAGCAATAGAGTCAACAGCTAGTTCAAGGAACTGAGGAGGAAGGTTGTCAATAGAGGGAGAGCAGGGTTAAAGTTTCAGGAGTAGTTTTCTGATGTAGGAACTAGAGACAGATTTGAATGAGAAAGTGTTGGCACTAGCAGTCTGAATGAGAGGGGTAGAATGGTTTGTGTTACAGGCATTTGTAGTAGAAGAGGAGTTATTATGAATGAGCTTGGCAATAGTTTCTATGAAGTATTTGTTAAGAAGTGTTGCAGTCTCTGTTGGGGTGTTGTTAGGGAAGAAGTTGGGGGTAGTTGGGGTACCAGGATGGAGAATTTTGTTAAATGTACTCCAAAATCTTTTAGGGTTGGTGGACTGCTTAGTTTGAGCTTGGATGTAGAAGTTTTTCTTATTGTGGTGGATGATTTTTTTTTTCTGGTGAGGTTCCCAAGTTCTCTATAGTCTTGCAATGGTGAAGGTGATTTACATTTTAGTCAGAGTTTCCAAGCCTTATCTCTTTTTGCCATGAGTAGGTATTTCTAGTCAGCCAGGAGGCATAGCTGGATTTGACCTTGATTTTCCTAAAGGGAGCTAGGGTGTTCAGGATGTCAAGAAAAATGTGGTTAAATTTAAATAAGTACAGCTTCTTTAATGGGGAGAGAGTGGCGGAAAGACCAGTTGATAGAGGAAAGATTATTATTCAGAGCATCTGGGTTAAGGTTGGTGAGTTTTCTACAGTCTTTGTAAAGGTGAAGTCTCTGTAGTTGGGGAAGTATCGATAGATGCGAGTTGGCAGGTGGTTGCTTATAGTGCTTGAGGGGGTACAGGATTTATGGTACATGTGAGGTTTGTTAGTGAGGTTCCAATCTAGAGTGGATCTGGGTATGTTTTTAAGTAGGTAGGTGGGGTTGGAGATCATTTGGGAATAGCTGACCTAGACCAGAGAATGCATGCAAGTAATAAAAAAGTCTACAAAAACTGTCAGAGACCTGGGAACAGGAGAGTAGGTAGTAAAGTAGTAGTGAGTCCTATAGTCAAAAGGAACAGGCAGAAATCAGAATAAATACAACAATCAAAAGGAACAGGCAGAAATCAGAATAAATACAACAATCAAAAGAAGCAGGCAGAAATTAGGAGAATTTAGACTAGGGAGATACTAAACTAGATAGACTTTTAACAAGGAAGGAGGAGTCCAACTAACATTATGAGGGAGGGGGAGTTAAACTAAGCTGATAAGCAGCCTAGTTTAAACACTATGGCAGGGGAAGAGAGAAAAAAGGTAAGAATAACTTGGAAGTCATTGGGGGTACAGGTTACCGATGCAGAGATCAACCAAAAGGCACTACAAGCACCCGTTTGCTTAACAAAGCAGTAACTAGTGCTATTGAAAGGATTAAAAGGCAAAATTCAGAGGAGTTTAGCTGAAAATAGCCATTGTAAGCACCTGTATAGAAACAGAGAGGCTGTGAAGGTGATAAACCAGTAGTCCAAAAGTTTACTTAAGTTTATACTTTTGGAGTGTCCGCACTCTCAAGCATGGGGAGGTGAACAAACCAGACCCACTATGTAGTCATGATGTACAGGCACTAAAGGGAAGTAGAGAATTAAGAAATTGTAGTAAAAGAGTTAGACAACCTCAGTGAAACAAACCTAGTATCACTGTCATTCAGGTTGTATGACAAACACTAGGCAGCAGAATTACTTAGCAATAACATTCTGATAATAGTTAATTTATATCTCAGCTACAGTCAGTAAACAGATTGCAGGTAAACACAGATAACTAATAATTCTAGTTTGTACAAAAACAGCTAAAATATATAAACTGACTTCAGAATAAAAATAGAAATACTAACTGTAAAACCACGTGCAGCCATGTAAGTCGGTTCATACATATATAGCCCCGGTCTTAACAGGTACAGAAAACAAAATCAATATAAGAACAGAATCCACGGGTTCAGTTTAAAAATCCACGTAGAGCTCCCAATGCAGTGTTAGACCTCAGAGGTCAAATTAAAAGCCAGCAGAAAATTAACAATATATATGACAAGTATAATATGTGCTTAAGTAAAGTAGTAGTAAGTGAAACAGTAACATGCAGTATACAGAAAACAAACAGTTCCAGTCACTATCCCTGTATCATAAGATGAAACTTTGATAAATGTTTACACTGTCAAATGTAGCAGTAAAAAAAGGCTAAAATAAAAGTTTACATCGCCAAAACACCAATTAAGAGAAAGCAAAAATTTAGTGCTTACATGGGAGCTCACAACACCAGGGACCGCAGCTGCTTAGAAAATTAAAAGTGGTGCCCACGGTTTAAGAAATCTCTTACAGGTTAGAGGGGGAGGGTCAATAACACAGTCGGGTGAGGAGGGGATGACCAAATAATACAGTATAATCAGACCTAGACCAGGGAATGCATGCACCCGTGGTAGTGGTGCTGCTGTAGCGTTGTCGCCTCACAGCAAGACGTTGTTGCGTTCATTTCTCAGCTAGAGCGTCTTCTGTGTGGAGGCATGCGTGAATGGGTGTGCCTTCATTGAAGGTTGTGCGTCAGGGCTGGTAACTTGGCACGTAAAAATCCACTACCAAAATATTAGCGGACCGGAGTTCCGCTGTGGCGACCCCTAACCGGGATAAGCTGAAAGACACAACAACCAGGGAATGCATGCAAGCAAGGACAAAGTCTAGAAAAACAAGAGACCTGGGAACAGGAGGATAGGTATGTAAAGTATGAGTGAGTCCTATAGTCAAAATGAACAGGCAGAAATTAGGAGAAATACAAAAGACAAAAGAAGCAGGCAGAAATTAGGAGAATTTTGAGTAAGGAGATACTCCATTAGATAGACTTTACAAAGAAGGAGGAGTATAAAAGTATGAAGAGGGGGGAGTTAAACAGTTTATATTCAGCCTACTTTAAATACTATGTCAGGGGAAGAGAGAAAAAGGTAAGAATAACTTGGAAGTGATGCGGGGCGGGGGGGTGGGTCAATACATTGCAGCTGGCAGTACCGATGCAGAGCTCAACGAAAAAGCACTACAAGTGCCCATTTGCTTAACAAAGCAGGAGCTAGTGCTACTGAAAGGATTAAAAGACAAAATTGAGTGGAGTTGAGTTGAAAATAGCCATTGTAAGTGCCCAGATAGAAGCAGAGAGGCTGTGCAGGTGATCAACTAGTAGATTTTTGGAGTGCCTGCACTGTCAAGCATAGAGAGGGGAAAAAACCGGGCCCACTATGTAGTCTGTATGTACAGGCAATTGGAATTCACAACACCAGGGACCACAGCTGTTTAAAGAAATTTAAAGATCCTTCTAGAGAAAGCTGGAATGGACAAAGCCATGGTCATTCTTATAGTTCCATTTTGGTCTTAACTGTAGCTTCCACTTGTGTGACCTCAATTTCTTGAGTAGCCCCTCCATCAGATGTCCATCAGAACACTTCTGAAACATCTGTCCAGTAAATCTCACCTGGACCTTGGTACCTTATGACAGACAGGAATGATGTTCATCGTGTTTCACTGTTGCAGTCATTACACTTGGGTTATCCTGCTGGCAGGCGACCCGCAGTCGGCCTGAGTTCCAAAGTCTAGGTAGTAATCAAAAGCTTTGTGTTATGGACAACAACACACTGTCAAGATTCTAATGGCTGGTGTGTATCCTATCTCATTCTGCCAGGATTCTTCACCCCTCCTGTCTCCAGAAGCTTAGTACATTGGATTATTTGTATTCCCTTAATTTTTCTGTCTGGCTGCGAGCAGCAGAGTATGATTTGCTCATTTCACATCTTTTGGTTTGCCAACAGTGGTAGGAAGCTGCTGTTTATTGACTGTAGAATTTCTGTCCTTAATGGACCCTTAACAAGCAGTAGACTTTTATGATTGGTTTACAAGCTGCAAATAGCAGTACACTTAATTGGAGTAAATTGGTATTGAACAAAATTATTTCATTGAGCCAGGAGGGCTGTATTTATCTACCAGTTGAAGTAATATTAAAGGGGGCTTCAATCTTTAAGGAGATGGAACTCAAATTACATGAGCATGATATGCATTTTATACTAAACCTTTCTGGATAGCATCCCAAATGCAGCTAATTTTGGGGAGCTTTTGTTTTCAAAAGGCATACTGCATTTAGCCTTTCTAGTCATTATATGTAATCAAGTCATCTCTGAGGTGCTTAAAGCAAAATTATGCTGAGTCTTGGCATCTTTTGGGTTCAAGAGTTCTGTTGCAATAGTCATGATGTTTACATAACAAAGTTGTGTTTGTGAAATTTGAGCTCCGATGATGTCTGAACTGCCAATGATCTGCCAAAGGAGGATACTGTTCAAATGAATATGCAGGTATGTTGTATGTTAGATATTTGAGAATGACTTGCATTCCTGATTGGAATTTTTGAAAGCATTATGTAGTTGTTTTAAATTTTGATTTGGATGTTTATTTGTTGGTGTATTGAAGTATGTTTTGCTTGTTTTTGACAATAAGTGCTTCGTGGTTGTATTGGTATTGATGCTATTTCAGTGATTTTGTTCTCTTTTTTTTGTATTTCATTTATTTTGGTGGTCATTTTACTCATGTTGACCTGATGTATAAATATATCTCCTACACACACACACACACACACACACAGGGTTGCCAGATTTCCAGCACCCCAGGTAGGGACAAAAAAGAAGAAGAAGGTCTCTCATGGCAAGTGAAGACCAAAAAAAAATGGTCTTTAATGCGGAACAGAGTTCCACATTAAAGAACTGAGCTCACTAAACACGGAGCTTCTCGTGTTTAATGCATTGCAGTTCCGCATTCAACACGAGAAGCTCCGTGTTTAGCGATTTTTGATTGGCCCGTATACCGGCATATGGGCCAATCAAAAATCGCTAAACACGGAGCTTCTCGTGTTTAATGCGGAACACAAGAAGCTCCGTGTTTAGCAATTTTTGATTGGCCCGTATGCCAGGTATACGGGACAATCAAAAAAAAACAAAAACAAACAAAGCGGAGGCTGGCCGGGATTTAAACCGGCAGGGCGGGACTCAGGATCAAGCTGCTGATCTCGGGACAGTCCCGCCCAAATAGGGACGTCTGGCAATCCTGCACACACACCTCGACCCCTATGTGCTGTCATCACAGCCTGTTTTCCTTTGTGTTTGGTATTTTCCTGCCCCCCTGCTGTTATTAGATAGTTAGTACTGTCCTCAAGCTTTTCTCTGTCTGCATGTGATTCCTTTTTCTGTGTTGTAGTGTCTTCAACCTAAGCTAGTTGGGGCTGCAGAAATTGACAGTTTTTGCCTCTTGCACCTGTTGTTCCCTGTGAATTTGTAAACTGGATTAAAAAGAATCATTGGAATGTTCAGCAACATTTTTGTGAGTAAACTATGAGTCATCTATGTTTATCAGCAAAGAGATGTGCCTTCTGCACATACTGGTTCTCAAGATGAGTAACAGTTGCATAACTTGACATTGGTGCCAGAATAGTAAAAACTGGTTAACCTTGCAAGCCCTTCTACAGTCTTCACTGTAGTAAAACCTGGTTAGCCTTTCAAGCCCTTCTACAGACTGCACTGAAGTTAAGAACTGGAAAGCACCTGCAGGATCTTCTACACTGTAGTCAAGCTAGATCACCCTTGCAGGCCCCTCTGCCTTCTGCTGGAAACTGTGAGTAAAAAAAGATTCTCTGCTGTGAAAGGATCATCAGTTAGAGAAACATTAACCCAAGTGTATCCACTTGTGTGACTGATATCAAGCTGCATTCCTTGCTGAAGTGTCAGATTATGTTGTAAAGTTAGGAATCTGTCTGCAACAAAGAATATTCCCCGATATTGCAAGTTTGTGTTCAATTGGGCCTTTCTATTTGAAAGTTATAAAAGTTCACCTCAAAATAGGGGCTTGTCTACATGCAAGTATTATATAGCAGCAGCATTGCCTGTGTTCATTCTGGAAGCTTCCAGAACTTCCCCCTGTAGTTTCACAGCATGTTTACAAATACGGGACTATGTGGATTTTACAAGTTGTTTTTTGTTAATTGTTCAGCTGCCAAGACTCATAGCCTGAACAGCATTGCTGCATGTTATATTTCCCTAAAAACCCTGTGAATCTGGCAAAAAGGAACACCACAGAAAAGTGATAAATCAGCAACTATTGCTGCTCAAGACACTGATATGCAGGGAGCAGAGAAAACCTCCAGATGTAAGGCCAAGAAGCAGTCTGTGAAATGCATGGAAGCTTATGATGCTCAAAGGACAGAAATGACTGATGGTTTGTCAGAGCTATGGAATAAGTCTGATCACTGCATATCCATTGCTGATGAAGCTGACAATAATGCACTGCAACTCAGTGATGCACTCACAAGACTCAAAAAGGCTTATGGGAATTACAAAACACTTGCTAAAAAATATTCTTCCTTCTAGTCAAGTACCCACATGGAAAAAACATTGCAAGAACTGTCAGACTTTACCATTACTGATCAACAGAGACAGCTCATATTCTTACAAGGAACATTTAGGCTAGATGGCCTCAAACAGTTGCCCTATGCAGCACAACTGAAAAAGCTAAGACTGTTCTCTGTTGCATACTGCTTTCTCAGAGGCGATCTCTGTCTAATGTACAGAGCCATGTCCAACCCAGAATTGTTGAACATGCTCCATCTTAGCAAAACCAAATCTACTCGAGCTACATGCTTTCGGGATATAAACCTCAACACAACAATGAATAGAACATGCTGGAGGGATAGATTCCCTTCATAGAGACTTTCCTTACTATGGAACAGGGTCCCGATCTACATAAGGCAGAGCCCCTCACTATCACTCTTCAAGAGGAACCTTGATGAGTGGATGGGTAACAGAAAGTTCACACCGGGGATCACACCAACAGCACTACTAGATAGGGGCCAAGGGTACTAGCTGCTAGTACAAGGGTCTAGGGAACTACTAAAGGGGTGGTGAATACCGCACAATGTGGCTGGGCTAATATATGCCTTCGGGCAGATAGCTCAGTACCAACCTATGAACCTATGTCAAAATTTCACAATTGCAGGAAACTGCATCCTGCCCTTCTACTTCTTCTGGAAGATCCAAGGGATTATACAAATCAGTGAGATCCCTCTCCCAGAGATCATCCTTAAGCAGTCAATTGATTAGGGCCTGAGCTGAGGCAGAGACAGCTAAGGCCCAAGTTTGCTGCATTAAGAGGGAAGCAGCTCTTAAAGCTCAAGCTGCCCAGGCACAAGCAGAAGCTGCTCACAGGAAAGCAGAGGCTCAGTTAGAAGTCCTCCAGAAGGAAAGAGAGGAAGCGGCAGCCATAGCAAAATTAAGTATCCTGGAGCAAGCCACCGAGGAGGAAGAGCAAGAAGTGTCTCATCCCATTTTGAAAGCTTCAGAAGATCCTGCAAAGTGGACTTTACAGTTTGTCCTAGATCACAGCACTAGAAATGCAAATGTGTCTTCAGTTATAGACACTCTATACAGTTCCTCAGTGCTACAGACAGAAGATGTCATACCTTCCAATGGTAAAGTTCAGACGAGTGAATTATCTGGCCAGTGTACTTCTCAACTTCCTGGAGGTCATAAAGGCATTGTAAAACTTCCTGGGATGACTCCTGTACTTCCCTCAAAGTGGCCTTTACTGCCAACACATCTTGCAGGAATGCCAAATTCAAAATCCTTGTTTGGATTGAATCCATCCACTACACCATTTGTTCCCCTCAGTCCAGCGGTACATGCCAGCAACTGTTTCTGGCAGTGAAGTACCAGGCCAGCCTGCTGAAATAAAAGGTGAAAAGACTATTATGACTGACTTTGCCAAATACATGGTTTGCCGTGAGCTGCTTAACTCTGGACTCACAAGGTTTGATGAGTGACCAGAAAATTACAGAAGCTGGAGAGATATATTCAAAGCAGTAATCAAGAACCTGGACAGCAAGCCTATGGAAGAGCTTGATCTGCTAATCAAGTGGCTTTGGGCACAATCTTCAAAATGGGTGCAGAGGCTCATATCTGCCAATATTGAGGTACCGGCAATAGGACTTAACCTTGTTTGGGAGTGAATTGAGCAAGTCTATGGCAGCCCTGAAGCCATTGAACTTGTCTTGTTTAAGAAACTTCATGGCTTCCCAAGATTGTGTGGCAGAGATAAGAACTAAGTGACCTTCTCCTTGAAATGGAAAGAGTAAGGCTAGAGCCACACCTCCCAGGACTCCCTTACTTGGATACTGTTCATGGTGGGAATCCAACTGTGTGAAAATCACCTTATCTTCAAGACAAAAGTGGACTGTGGTCGGTTCAGATTACAAGCTACTGCATCAGGTCAGTTTCCACCTTTATCCTTTTTCTGTGGATTTATCATTAAGGTCACTAGAGCCAAGAATGACCCAAGTTTCCCATTATTAGAGTTGTGTAAATCTACCACAATGCATGCAATGTGTGAAACCCCAACCAACAAACATTGGGATCTGACAAGGGCCAGCTCTGTCAGGAAAATTGGAATTTCACCCTTTACGTCAACTTCCAGTAATGAAGAGAGATCTATTGATCACAGACTCCTGTGTCTCATTCACAATAAGCCATAGCCTTTAAGGAAGTGTTACTTACTTAAAGATAAACCCTTTGAGGA
Source organism: Protopterus annectens (assembly GCF_019279795.1). Lineage (NCBI taxonomy): Eukaryota > Metazoa > Chordata > Ceratodontiformes > Protopteridae > Protopterus > Protopterus annectens. Next base: position 1,665,710,215 of record NC_056744.1, on the reverse strand, counting down.
AGGTAAGGCATTCCTGAAAGATGATAATATCTGGTATATGTGCTATGCATCTCCTGAACGCTTTGCTAGAGACTGTAAGGCTGTTGTAAAGTGTCTTAAGTGTAACCACAAGAAGCACATCACAGTATACCATCTGGGTCATCCAACCAGGTGCTTTGACCCACTAGTGACTGTAAAGCCGCACCGAATCATATCAGGGAGAGTGCCGAGCAGCAGACTACTCCTGTGTTCTCCAAGTGCACTGAGGTATGTGGAGATGGATTTTGTGGCAAATCTTGTTCTAAGGTACGTCTTGTCAAGGTTTTCCCTGCAGGACAACCAGAAAAGGTAATGAGAATGTATGCCATCTTAGATGACCAAAGCAACCGATCTCTAGCAAGTCCAGAATTTTTTGACCTCTTCGACTTTAACGGTGCATCACACTTCTTATACACTGCAAATGTGACGATCAAGTGGAAACTTTAGGAACAACAGCATATGGATTTATGATAGTACCTATCTATAGGAACACACAGTTTTCTCTTCCCACACTTACTAAATGTGATCAGTTGCCCGACAACAGGGAAGAGATACCCACTCTAGAAGCTGCACATCACCAAGTCCATCTCAAGCACATAGCTGATTACATTCCTCCTCTTAATAAGAGTGCCAAAATATTAATCCTTTTGGGCAGGTACATTGCAAGAGTTCACAAAGTGCACCAAGAGTGCAGTGGACCTAATGATGCTGCTGATGCCCAGAGACTCTATTTGGACTTTGTAGTAAGTAATTGATGTCTGCTTAGACAAGACACAAAGACCCTACTATGTGAATTCCTGCAAGACAAATCTGTTAAAAAACAGATGCATTTGCCATGCAAAATGATGTACTTGTTACTACTATGTGAGGAAGGAACCTGATTAAAGCTTATAGCTGCACTGTGACATGGAGGAGGACATTTGTTGTAAGACTGTACCTCATGATGACCTCAGTGACAGTCTTTCAGACTACCTGCCATGAAAATAAGGTAGCTCCTATTATTGAAGACAAGGACTTCACTAAGTTTATGGGCAGTAGATTTGTTAAGGGCAGTTCCAAGAGCTGACAGCTCCTCAACCCTTCTCCAGTCCAAGAGCTATTCTTCCAAATAACTAAGAGTAAGCTATGTCTAGGTTTATCTCATTCAAGAGGACACTGAGAAACAAACTTGACATGAGTGAGCATTTTATGACATTCATACCAAAGATATTGGACAATAATCATGCAGAACCTGCTCCACCATTGACAAAAGGTGAAGAGTGCGGGTATCTCCCATCCTATGGAGTCTACCACCCACGGAAGCCAGGACAGATAAGAGCTGTCTTTGATTCAAGTGCACAGCTAAAAGGTATCTCTTTACATAATGTTCTTCCTAGATGTCCTAATTTGACCAATAACCTCACTGGAGTTTTGGTCAGGTTCAGAAAGGAACCTGTTGCAGTTATGGCCAATATTCAGCAGAGGTTTCACTGCTTTATTGTTCAAGAAGACCACAGAAATTATCTCTGATTTCTATGGCATCACAACAATGATCTCAATGATGACATCATAGAGTACCACATGAGAGTTCATGTCTTTGGTAGTAGCCCATCCCCAGCCATAGCAACATACAGACTAAGAAGAACAGCTAAAGAAAGTGAAATAGTTTGGTTCTGACACCTGACAATTCCTGGAAAAGAGACTTTTATGTTAATGATGGCCTCAAGTCCTTGCCAACAGCCAAGAAGCCATTGATTTGTTGAAAAGAACCCAATAACTTTTTCACAAACTAATTTTAGACTTCACAAGATTGTATCTAACAACAGTGAGGTCATGAAGGCTTCACCTTTCAGGTCTCAACAATGAAAATGCCATTCACTAAGTGTAAGGCTCTTTCAGTTGTGAATAGTCTGTATGACCCTTTAGGCTTTGTGACTCCGGTCACCATACAAGGAAGAGTGATAGTAGAAGAAAGGAGATTCATATTTTCTCAGATGCATCCACAGAAGCTATCACAGCAGTTACCTACCTTAAGGTAATTGATTCTTTTGGACAACCAAGAGTGAGTTTTGTGTTAGGAAGGGCCAAGGTGGCTCCCAGCACTGCACACACCATCCCTAGACTTGAGCTGTGTGGGTCAACTTTAGCTATAGAAATTGCAGACATTTTGCAAACTGAGATGGATATTGATCTTGATGCCATTGAATTCTACACAGACAGTAAGGTCATTTTGGGACCATGGTGGTGCAGCGGTTAGTATTTTCACCTCAAAGCAAGAGGTTCTTTAGTTCAATTCTTGGCTGGAGTTTCTTTAGCGCAGGGTCTGCATGTCCTCCCTGCAGTCGAGTGAGCTTTAAAGACATGCAGGTAGGTGCGTGAGTGTGTGTATGTGTGTGTGCCTTATGTGAAGGTTGGGTACTGGGCTGGTAACTCGACACCGTAAAACTTCGCTGCCAATTAATAGCAGACCAGTGATTTGCTGTGGCAATTCCTAACCAAGAAAAGTCTAAAGACAAGACATAACACCAACAGAGTGAAACATACAAGAAAATCAAGCAAACTTGAACAGTGCCATTATGCTCCATCTGAGTTGAATCCTGCAGATCTTGCTACCAGGTCAATATCAGCTGCCAAGCTTGCATATTCCCACTGGTTTTCAGGACCAAAGTTCCTGTTTTCTCAGTCTTCTCTAACATTTGACAATGACTCCATGTTTGAACTCATTGAGCCAACCAGTGATCCTGAGATTCATGAAGAGGTTACTTCACTGATATCTGAAATACGTTTAAACTCTAGCTTTGGGACAAGGCAATTTGAACATTTCTCTTCCTGGACAAGACTTAGAAGCACCAAAGCACTGTTGGCTCATATCACTCAGAGCTTCTGCAAGTCCAAACAGATGCTGAGTTGCCATGGATGGCATACATGCAAGAAATCACCTAGTGTGTCTGAAGTTGAAAGGATAAAGTTGCTCATCATACATCATGTACAAGAGGAAGTCATCTCAAAAGAGTTCAAGTGTCCGAAAGGTAAAGGACAGATCTGTCAGAATAGTCCGCTGTACAGGTTGAACCCAGTCATAGATGGTCATGGCATGATCAGGGTTGATGGTCGTTTGAAAAGATCAAGGCTATAAGAGGAGGAGTGGAACCCTGTGATTGTACCAAACAAACACCTTGTAGGTACCCTACTTATCTGATATTACCATGACCGAGTCAGACCATCAAGGAAGGAAAGATGGAGCTGGATGAGGAGGAAAAGGACAAGAAAAAAGTGAGGATCAGCAGAGATGGAGTAGAGAAGGCCTTCTCCAGGCCAGTGATGGCCTATCTTACTCCTACCTCTAGAGAATGATTCCAGCACTGTACCAGATGTTGAAGCTACCTGAACATTTAAAGACTGTGCCGCAAGAGATGACTTCAGCGAAGTTCAAGTATAATGTTGTTATTGCTTGTGTTTTCTCTTTTCTTTTGTCTTATGGGTCCTTGGGCAAGAGCCTTCTGTATGGACAATTCTTGTTGTGGTTATATATATTAACAGTGGTATCTACAGAGAGTCTGTATCAATGTAGTGAAAAACCTTTTAGTCGAACACTTCTTTGTTGAAAGTTTATTGTCGAAAGTTCGATCCATCGAATAACCATTTTAGTGAATTTTTTCATAGGGAAAACTCTTGGCCAGCCTAACAAACATCAAAAATTTCACAAAATTTAAAACCCACCGAGGTAGGGGTAGCTGCACCTCCACACCCCTCCAAACTAAATATACCAACTCTGAGATCGCACTACAGTGGGGGACTGGGCAAATCCCTGATGATGGCCAAGCACCCCCCCCCCGGAATAAATTCGCTAAAATGGCTATTTGGATGAACCTTCAAAATTAACATTTGACAAAGAGGTGTTCGTCTAAAAGGGGTTTTGCTGAAATGAAGTAGACCCATCTACAGCTATCAGACAGGGAGTGTGCTGTCATCACAGCCTGTTTTCCTTTGTTTGTGTTTGGCATGTTCCTGCCCCCTGCTGTTCTTGGATAGTTAGTTAATACTGTCTTCCAACCTTTGTCTGTCTGCATGTGATTCCTCTTCCTGTATTATAGTGTCTTCAGCCTAAGCTAGTTGAGGCTGCAGAAATTACCAGTTTTTACCTCCTGAACCTGTTGTTTCCTGTGAATTTCTAAATGGGATTAAAAAGAATCATTGGAATGTTCAGCAGCATTTTTGTGAGTAAGCTGTCAGCTCTGTCTATCAGCAAATAGATAACACTATATCCACAAAGACTGGGACTCAGGATGGGTAACGTTTGCATAACTTGACATTGATGCCGGAATACCCTATATTCATATTAGACACAAACACACACACAAACATAAATACATATGCAATGTAGTAAATAGTTTTACCCTTTGTTGACCAGGTTAGTCCCACTAGGCCATTGGCACCATTCCAGGGGAGACTTGAGGTGGTATTCATACTGATTAGGTAAGATTTGGCCAGGACACAGAGGAATTCCCCTAACACTATAGGATCTCTTTCATCTACCTGACCTATAAGCAACTCAGGAAGATGGAACATCAGTTTAATGCCTCATCCAAAGGATGGCACACTTAGGAGGGAAGCAACCCCCAATATTTTGCTGCAGTGTCAATAATGAAAAATCAATCTGGTCATCTTGTATGTAAGTAGAACCCACATTCTTCTGATGTCTCAACAGTCACTGTTATAGAATTCTTAACAGATGGGTTATAGCTTGCTAACATCAAGCCAGGGTACAAAGCTTTGCCTTCCTGAGACGTACTTCCTAATAATGACCATGGTTCATCAGCATAAGTATATAAAACTGGATATACATGGAAGATCATTAGAATTTCTCTCCACCAGCTTCACGTGTCTAATCAGATAAGTACCCCATTGGGGATAAATCTTTCAAAACTTTACACTGTTTTGCTTGTTGTTAAATGTCAGCTAGGAAGCGAAGTGCAAGCTCAGTAGGCAAATTCCATATAAAGATTTGCACACTAAGTGTCTATTCTCTCTAGGCCCTGAACACAACTATAAAACATTTTCTAGCTGTCAGTCATTGTTCCTAAACCCTATAGTCTAGGCTTTCCAAACCTAATACCCTCCTTGAGACCCAACTCCTGAAGCACTTTTCCCACAATATCTGAAGACCTAGATGTCAGTCTCCTGTCCAAGAAAAAAGCTTAAAAGACTTGGAGGGGAGTCTCCTTCCATCATCTCAGTGGGACATACCCACTAGGTGGATGAATCCACGGTATACCAATCATCTTCTCACAAGCCCTCTACCACAAACCTGCCAGAGGGTGGTATTGCTCCTGGAGCCTTGCAGATGACTGAATCCAACAATAAACCATGACTCACTATTTCAGAGGGTCCTTGAAGAGTCTCTAAGTTTCTTATGTGAGAAGAGATTCCTGGTACTGTGATAGAAATGGACCAAGGCTCAGAACATCTGAAGCCGCTACTGGTGAATGTCTCCCCTAAGATGAAAAAACAAAAACTTGGTGGCAGAGCCATGGGCTCAAGCTCAGTGCCAAGAAATGTATAGCTATCCCCTTTGGGAAAAAACATGTACCCATGAATTACCACATAAGTGGCAGTACACTAAACATTGAAAGTGTGCTAAGAGACTTAGGGACACAGGTGGACAGTGGTCTCACCTTCAATAACCACATCACCAAAACAGTCAGGAAATCCTTCTATGTGGCACACCTCATCACTAAGGGCTTTTCATCCAGAAAAAAGGAGGTCAATGTCCTACTCTACTCATCCCTCATTAGACCCATTATAGAACACAATGCCCCGTTTGGTATGTACCTCTCAAGACATCTGCAACAACTGGAAAGGCCACAGAAATACCTCACTAAAAGAATCACAGTCCTAAAGCAGATGCCCTATGCTGACCGTCTAAAAAACCTCCCCCTATATTCTGTCACATATCGTCTACTCAGAGGTGATCTCTGCTTAACATACAAGGCCATGTCAAACTCAGAGCTGTTGGACATGCTACACTTAAAGAAATTCCAATCCCTCAGAGACACACACTCCAGGGATCTTAACCTTGTCATCGCAATGAACAAAACATGCTGGAGGGATAGGTTCATGACCCAGAGACTCCCCAGACTCTGGAATAGTCTGCCCATACATGTCAAGCAGAGCGCCTCTTTGGCCCTCTTCAAAAGGAACCTTAATGATTGGATGGGAGATAGGAAATTCACCCTGGGGATCACATCAGTCACCCTGCTAGACAGGGGTCCAGGGAAGTAAATACTGTGGGAAGAAATAGCCAGGGAAATGATATGGCTAGGCTTGTATAGGCCCTAGAGCTGATAGCCTAGTACCAACCTATGAACCTATTAAGTACTTGAAACCCCGTTCTGTGTCCATGGAGAAAGAATGGATCAATTTTTCTGAGGGGCTATTCAAGACAATCGTGTCTCTGAAGCCTCTCCTGCCATTGTGACCCAGAATTTTCATGTCACACCACAGAAACAAGTTTTAGATTCTTCTTCCTCTGAGGAGGAAGCAGACTAGGTTCTGAATATTCTTTGGACTACTCTTCCCAGTTACACTCCCCAGAACAGATGTCCTCAGATGAGGGAGATTAACTTTCTCCAGATTCTGCCTTGGAAGAGGTTTCCTTTGAATAAACCTTGCAAAACATGGTGAAGCATTTTGAATGGCAATCCAAACATGTTTCTGAGGAGCAAAAGATATCCTGCAACTTATTATACATGAGCACCCCTGCCTGTCCTCCAGTTCCTCCAGTGTTAGATGTCTAACTAGACATACTTCAAGTCAAATCTTCTGCACTTGAATCTCAACCTCCTGCCAGACAGGTTCTACAAAGTTTCTGATGAGCTAAAGTACTTCTAAAAAAACCCGGTAGCAGACCTGTTTTTAGTATACCTGGCCTTGGACAAAGCTTTCAAGCTGCTTTCTGGCACTAATGTCTAACCTGATAAGGGCAGTCGAGCAATGAACCGGTGAGGAAAAAAGTGTATACTTTAGCCTTCAGAGCTGATAGCTACCAAATTCAAATAACCAAATATACTCTGTGTATTACAGTCTTTAAGCAACTCCACCAGAGAGCCCCAAACACCAGAATCAGAGCTGTATATGTAGTCTTTAGTGGCCCAGGCCTCACAGATAGCTGGGCCCAGTATAAAATGCAGTTGTGATGCTCTGGATGCTTCTTATAGGGTGGTTGTTACTGGTTCAGTGATCAGGTGGTATCCCTGACTGAGAGGTCAACCTAGTCCAGAAGATTTCAAATCAAAGATTCTAAATTCTTCCTTAGATAACAACCTCCTTTGTGGCTCAGAAGTTACCACCCTTTTTAAAGGAACAGAGCAAGACAATGAAAGATTGCCATCAAATTTGCTTTCTACATTTCCCAGGTACCATAGAAATTATCCAGCAAAATCTATCTCCTTTGCTAGGTGATATCCTAGAACACCTCATAGGCAAAGTAAAAATCTTAAGAGAAGATTCCCAGGCAAAAAAGGGATACTCATGGGAGGCTTCAGTTTAGCAATGGGCCCCTATGACTATATTCCACCTGTCCCCTTATCCAATCACAACTCCTCCACTCCCCTCAAAAGGACTCTCTTTTTCTTTTCCATTCTGGGAAGCAGTAACCTCGGACAAAGGAGTCATAGACATTATCAAGGAGGGGTGTGTTATGTGTTGTGAAAGCACTCCATCTACGGGGCATACCCCACCTCCTCCCAACCCAGATACACATGTTAGACCATACTGTACAACACTTACTGGAACATGGAACCATAGAAGAGGTTCCCTCAACTGTTTTAGGAAAGGGATTTTACTCAAGGAATTTTCTTGTCCCTAGAAAAGAGGGTCAGTGTAGTCCTAACTGGACCTCTCCTGGCTAAAAACCTTTCTGAGAGATCCATCTTTCAAAATGATGTCTTCACAAACTGTTCTACCCTTCCTATTTCCTCAAGCTTTTCTGGTATTTTTAGACCTAAAGGATGCTTACCTGTGTATTCCCATCCATCCTTCCTGCAGAAAATTTCTCAGGGTCTTTAATGGGTCATCACATTTTCAGTTTACTGCTTTGCCCTTTGGTCTTTTTACAGCTTCAAGAGTTTTCCTAAAGTGTCTGGACCCAGCCATGGCTTTTTTCACACTCAGGACATACAAATCTTCCCTTGCCTGGATGACCTTCTACTACGTGGCTTATCCTGAGATACTGTCCTCAAACATTGTCATTACACTGTGTGACTTTTGACCCTCCTAGAGTTCACCAGCTAACATGTCTGGGATGCAATCTGGACACATTGGTCATGCATGCTTCTATTCCTCAGGGAAGGATAATTCCCTAACCACTGAGTCCTTAACACTTTCTAGAGATGAGCATTGTTTGGCCAGACAAGCCATCAGGGCCCTGGGACTCATGGCTACCACCATCCCTATGTTGCCCTTCACCAGACTACAAATTAGGAAAATACAGTGGTATCTGAAATCAGTGTGGTCTCAGCACTCTCACCCTCTAGGTACTGTTAGTCCTCTCTTTCCTTGCATCAAGAAAGAACTCCTTTGGTGGAGCAGCCAGGTTCCTCTCAACTCAGGTCTTCCATTCACTCCAGTTCCAAACAGCCAGGTCCTGTTTACAGATGCTTCAAATAGGGCGAGGGGGCTTAGAAAGGAGACCACAGGGTTCAACAAGAGTGGCCTGCAACTGATTAAAAGAACACATCAACATAAAGGAAATGAGGGTAGTATTACTAGTCCTACAGACCTTCTCACATCTTTGTAAACCAGGACCCTGCTGGTGTATGGACAACACCACAGTGATGTAGTACATACACAGGGATCCCCGAGATCCTACCCCCTGGGCAGGCTGGTGCAAGAAGTCTGTCATGTGGACCTTCATTTACACTTAGTCATGTTTATTCCCTCACAGCAGAATGTATTGGCAGACTCTCTATGCAGGGACATGGGGGACCCTAATGAATGGTCCCTGAACACAGAAGCTTTCAAATCCATAATTCTCATTTGGTGAACTCTTCAGATAGACTTCCTTGCTTCCCCCAAGCATCACTTACTCCCACCTTTCTGCACAAGGAACCCATTACATCTAGTCTGGAGGGCATATGCCTTCTCTTTCCAATGGAAGGGGAAGTTCCTTTATGCATATCTCCTCTGCCTCTGCTTCCAAGACTCCTACTCAGGGGCCAGAATGCATCTCCAAATGTCCAGCTTCTGGCACCTTTCTGATCAATACAACAATGGTTCCTGCCTATGTTTCATCTAGCAAGGGGAAATTACTGGAGAATCCCTCCAAAACCAGATCTAATCACTCATCAGGAAGGGTAGCTCCTTCATACAAATCTAACTTCATTCAGTCTACCATTCTGGATGATATTCTAATCCCTACAAGATACAATTCTGGATGATTGGATTCTAATCCCTACAAGACAGACCTTTTCTGACGAGGGGGTTTGAGTCCTACAGGAATCCAGGAAACCTAACACCAGGAAATCTTACACAGCCAAATGGAAGAGATTCTCCATCTGGTACTTTATGCAAAACTTCAACCTCTTCTATCAGATACTTCACAGTACTTCAGTACTTATGTGAATTATTGCATTCAGGGTTGATCTAGGCTCACTTTTCTGACATTAATACCTGCCTCTCTTAGGAGCACTATCTCGTGCCCAGGACAAAAGTTAATGTTTTTCTGAGAGGTGTTATACATCTTAAACACCCCAATGAAGCCTATTGCCTCACCTTGCAACCTTAATTTTTCTTTTTTGTTTTTGGTAAAATGTACTTTACCCCACTTAGACTGGCTATTCTTAAATTACGCACTTGGAAAACAGTGCTCCACCTGGCCTTGCCTTCAGCCTGCAGAGTCTCAAAACTCCATGCTGTCATGGCTATTCCAGCCTTTTTCATCTTCCACAAAAATAGGGTGAACCTTGAGTCTAGTCCTTCCTTTATGCTAAAAGTAGTTACAGAGTTAACCCATAACCAGGTAATCATTCTGTCTACATTCTTCCACAATCTCTAAAGTAAGTGGTGAAAGAATCTTACACTCATTGGTTCATAGGTGTTTACTAGGTTGATGACCACAAGGGCCTTTTTAAGCCTAGCCATGCATCTCAAATCTCTGACAAGTTCTGATACCCTTGATAAGTGTAAGCATGGGTCTGGGAGATGAACCATTTACAGGTTACCTGTTTGCATCACAGACATAGGTGCCAAACCAGGGATGAATTTCTGGTTTCCCATCCAGTTGTCTAAGTTGCACTTGAATTGGATTAGGGAGGAACTCTGATTCACGTGGATGGGGAGCTTGTTCCATAGACAGGTTAGTCTCTGGGATACATACCTATCTCTCCAGCAGGTCCTATTTATATCACAGACAAGGTTTAAGTCTTTAGAATGGGTAATTCTGGTACTCTTATTTTTGTGGCTATGCAGGAGGTCCATCAGAGTGGGGTCTGAAAATGCCCTGTATGCCAGATATAGATCTCCCCTCAAAAGACTGTAGGAGACAGAATATAGGGATAGGGTCTTGAGGCAGTCTGCATATGACATATTACTTATGCCCTGTATTCTTTTAGTGAGGAACCTCTGTGGACTTTCCAGTTGTTGGATATGCCTGGTTAGGTATATACCAAAGGGGGCATTGTACTCAATGATAGGACTGATGAATGCCGAATACAGTGGAAGAATGACTTCCTTGGACTTAGATGCCATAACTTTATTTATAAGTTAGACTTCTTAGACATTCACATATAACTGAGGTTTTACCTGGATAAAACTAAGGATATCATAAAAATAGACCAGTTCTTCATCTCCTTTATGGATTCCAGGTTAGGACAGTCAGTTTCCAAACTGTTGCTTCCTGGATCTAAAAGTTTATTTCCCTCTGCTACTCTCAGCATCAAAAGACTTTACTCACATGGCCAAAAGCACATTCCATTGCAGCAGTGTCCCCATCTGGAGCCTTCTACAAGGGTGTGGTTACCAGGTCCATTCTAGAAGCAGTTATATGGTCTACTGTCCACACTTTCACAAAACACTATAAGCCAGATGCCTTATCCAGGTCCAGCGCACTCTTTGCCAGAAGTATTTTGTCTGGCCTCCTGGACTCTTCTCTTTTCTTTTCCTTCTCTTTAAGCCTGCCACCCTTCTCTCTCTCTACAGCTCTGAGAATCATCCATCTGTTAAGAATACTGCAACAGTGACTCAGTCAGGACATAGTACAGTTGTTTAAGAACTTACCATAACAGTAAATGTCCTACTGATCACTGTAGCCTTATTCCATCCATCCCACCTTATACTCCTTTTATTATTTTTCTCTCTCAATTAGCAGAAACACTGTGCTTTACACTCACAGACACACAAGCATTATCCCAGGATATTACAACTTTTATGAGGACAACTTGCTTATCCTTTTCAAACTAAGCCCTTCCTAGCTGACCAGTATCCTTTCTAGATTTTCTTCAGGCCACTGCTGGCTTGGAGATAGACTGAGGATCAAGCACATATGTCTGAGTTTTACACCCCTACACTGATGAGCTCAGGTCATTATTCAGATTTACATCCTAGGAAGGTAAAGCTTTAGTACCCCGATGGATGTCAGTACCCTACAACCCATCTGTTAAGAATATTGCAACAGTGATCAGTAGGACATCTACTGTTATGGTAAGTTCCATCTTCCAGCACTATAGGTGAGTGCTGTACCTGTTGTGCTACGAACTTTCACTAATACACTGGAGACAGTTACTTATTTACTTTTGTGCAGTTTATTTAGTAGATCAAAATAAACTTCATTCTTTGAAAGAAAAACAAAAATAAGCATACAAAATAAATGCTCTTTCTGTGTCATTAAAATTGAAAATGTTTTTTCATTCGTGATTATGGTGGCCTTGATCAAGCTGTCACACACCTGGTACTTTACAGTAAGATCCCAATGCTACACAGGTAAATCCACTAGAAAGTGTCTGGTATTCCACAAGTAAATGTTTAGGAAAGCTTCTGGTATTACTCAAGTAAATTCACAACTTCTGCTTATAATTTCTGCAGGAGTCTCCACTCTTAGTCTTGCAAATTCCCTCTCTGAGACAGGCAAATGTCTTTACCATCTTAGGCTAGAGCATTTGCTTTTAACACTGCTTTAACAAGTGTTTCAAAAGTAACCTCTGCTGTCCTAATTTAAACAGTGATGGTATATATGCACCATCACTGGATTTATACCACATTATGTGGTGTATACATACCACCTGAAAACAGCATTTTTAACACCTTTGACTAGCCACTGTCACATAAAAACCCCTTCCCAGAATAGAGTCCATGGTTTTCTTGGTAATGAAGTCAGTCATGAGACCAGGATGACTCGTCTGTATTCAAGGGGCTACTGCCAGACCTGCATCAAGTAGTGAAATTGAATTGCTATTATGGTACACCCTTTCTATTAAACTTTATGTTGACAACCTGTTGTTTATACAAGCACTGTAGGAGTACATGGTCAGTTACCACAGTGAAGCTAAATTCTAATAAGTAAGAATGCAGGGATATAAGTGCCCGCTTAATTCTCATCTACTTTCTGAGGTAACACAATGTGTAACTCAACACAAGATGCATCAATGTATACAACAAAAAAATTACTAAAATCAGGGGCAATCAGGACAGGTACTGAACACAGCATTGTTTTCAAGTTGTCAAAAGCACCTTACAATGCAAACTTTTGGAAGCGCCATGTTAGAAAAAAATAGTATTGGTTTCATTGGTACTGGGGTATTTCCCAGATTTCTATTACATCTATTTGAGGTCTAGTTACCCCTCTCGCAGTCCCATAGCCTAGGTTGCTGCTGTTTGAGGTCTAATTACCCCTCACAATCCCATAGAGGTTTCTGTCTTCAGTCATGCAAAGCTTGCTTGTGGCAGCATTAAGTGCAAGTCCTCCTTGTTTTAGAGTGCGGAACAGTTTGTACATTGACCAACTATGATCCCACTGTTTGAATAAATGGCTGTGTCATCAACGGACAGACATGAGGTTTGGGAGCCTTATCGATGAACCTTTGAAAGGTGAAAAAAGTTCTGTGAAGTGCAAAGTGTAAGACAGCATAAAGAAAAAGGCCTTTTGGGTGGAAAATGCCATCTTCTGCTTCTGCCTTTATGGGTAAGATGAATATGCTAGTACCCTTTTGTGAAGTCTGTGGTGGTTAAAAACCTTGCTTTGCTTAGCCTCTCTACAAGTTCATTGACTCTCGACATTGCACAAATGTTGAAGCTTTCAGAAATTATTCAAAAATATGGAATACAAAAGGCAAACCATGATACAAAGAACAAAACATGTAAAAACAAAGCACACTGCACAGTCAAGCTTCAAAAGCTTTAATATAATTGTTTAGCACTTTCCTCCTCAAAATTAAATGAACTTCTAATCTAAATTCCATAATGTAAACACTGCATTTAAAGCACCATGAAATCACATGATCCCACACAATGACTTGTAAACAATTGGACCTATTTGCAGTACAAAAATGCAGCAATAAATTTCTAATATTTGTTATTACAAACTGTGATACAGGTAAGTAACATCACACAAATGAAAAAATACATTTGTAAAGGACAGATCTGCATGGAATCTGTTGTTTAGGAGATCTAAGTTTAAGCAAACTGTTAAATAGTTCCTTGTCATTCTCATTTATTCCAGGAATTCTGCAAACATTCAGTTTTATCTGCCATAACAGCTCACTGTGTTTAACTGTTTCCTCCCAGACACCCCCAAGAAAGTTTAAATTGAAGTTAGGTAACTGTATTGGACAAAACAGGTATAAACCTTATTATGACAGTAACAAACATCATGATAATCAAAGCAACATGTTTGTGAATTCGAGTCTGGAAAAGTGAACATGTAACAGCTCCACACAGTGAAGAATGACTGGGTATTTCAGGAAGTGTTTATTACCACAGAATTGTGCTGGGTTTAAAATGTATTTTTTGTTCGATAACATTTAGCGTTACTTCTAAAGTTTGATAATTACAACAATGTCTAGTATTTTTCAGTGGCAAAATTCAAACATAAATAGACACAGTAACAGGTGCTGTCTTGTAGATAAGCTGTCAGATATGCATATTTACTGAGAACTACCTAGGTATTTCTGAAACTACAATATGTAAAGTTTTCCAGTAGAGATATACAAGGAATGGACTACTCTTTCTTAAAAAGTGAAAAACGTCCTTCAAAATGACAGTACTGTACAATAAAAACACTTGAGAGACATACAGAAGTTGTTTGCTAAGCACAGTAATGCAGCTTAGTGGTGGGTATTATAAGGAAATATATCTTCCTAGAGTGGGGGAGTCCACATTTCTGGTGTTGAAGCTGACAACACTCTTGTACAGTATGTTCTCTTCCTATAATGCTGTCAAGAACTATTTATATTTGTGTGTAAGATGAGTACTGTGGCACAGTTCTTAACATACTGGGATTACCTGCAGGAAGGTATGTGCCCAGTCAGCCCACGTCCCAAAGCTCTGTAAACATATAAACACAGATTCCTCTTTATGTAAGGATGCATACCTAAATCCATGATAAGAAGGCAGTCAGCCCTCATCATTTTTTATTTGCTAATAAAGATGAAAGTTGTGTTCTATGGACGGAGAGCTTACATCATAAATCATTTTTGAAGCATTCAAACTGTAGTATCCTTCCCTTCAAAGCTATGGATTAAGGCAGATACATGTAAGTATAAGGGCAGTCAACATGCCTGATTTATGTACATGTAAGTATAAGGGCAGTCTCCATGCCTGATTTATGTACATGTAAGTATAAGGGCAGTCTCCATGCCTGATTTATGTACATGTAAGTACAAGGGCAGTCTTTATGCCTTATGCATGTACATGTAAGTACAAGGGCAGTCTCCATGCTTGATTTATGCACATGTAGCGCAGTCTGCACATAGCAGCAGTCTGCATTTAAAGTGGAACAGCCTTACAAGACAGAGCTGAGTATATTTTTCTGCATTATTCTGTATTGTAGAGCTAAATTGTTGCTTAAATATCTGTTGTCTTAGTGTTCTGCAAATATACAGAGATCAGTATATATTTTTGGGGTTTTATAATTTGCACTCTGATTCCTCACATCTCTGTTGAAACTTTCGTCCCCAGCCCCCTCATTGTGGTTTCTATTGCTTGTGTGTTTTTAACTCAGGGTTCCCTTATTAATAACAGCAGTCTGCATTTAAAGTGGAACAGCCTTACAAGACAGAGCTGAGTATATTTTTCTGCATTATTCTGTATTATAGAGCTAAATTGTTGCTTAAATATCTGTTGTCTTAGTGTTCTGCAAGTATACAGAGACAAGTATATATTTTTTGGGGTTTATAATTTGCACTCTGATGCCTCACATCTCTCTGAACTTTCTTTTCCCCATTGTGGTTTCTATTGCTTGTGTGTTGTTAACTCAAGGTTCCCTTAATTTGAACTGTTAATAGCAGCAGTCTGCATTTAAAGTGGAACAGCCTTACAAGACAGAGCTGAGTATATTTTTCTGCATTATTCTGTATTATAGAGCTAAATTGTTGCTTAAATATCTGTTGTCTTAGTGTTCTGCAAATATACAGAGATCACTATATATTTTTTTGGGGTTTTTTGCACTCTCATCTCTCTCTTGAAACTTTGAACTTTCTTCCCCCCCTCATTTGTGGTTCTATTGCTTGTGTGTTGTTAACCCAGGGTTCCCTTAATTTGAACATAGCAGCAGTCTGCATTTAAAGTGGAACAGCCTTACAAGACAGAGCTGAGTATATTTTTCTGCATTATTCTGTATTATAGAGCTAAATTGTTGCTTAAATATCTGTTGTCTTAGTGTTCTGCAAATATACAGAGATCAGTATATATTTTTGGGTTTTATAATTTGCACTCTGATTCCTCACATCTCTGTTGAAACTTTCTTCCCCACCCCCCTCATTGTGGTTTCTATTGCTTGTGTGTTAACTCAAGGTTCCCTTAATTTGAACTGTTAATAGCAGCAGTCTGCATTTAAAGTGGAACAGCCTTACAAGACAGAGTTGAGTATATTTTTCTGCATTATTCTGTATTGTACAGCTAAATTGTTGCTTAAATATCTGTTGTCTTAGTGTTCTGCAAATATACAGAGATCAGTATATATTTTTGGGGTTTTATAATTTGCACTCTGATTCCTCACATCTCTGTTGAAACTTTCTTCCCACCCCCTCATTGTGGTTTCTATTGCTTGTGTGTTGTTAACTCAAGGTTCCCTTAATTTGAACTGTTAATAGCAGCAGTCTGCATTTAAAGTGGAACAACCTTACAAGACAGAGCTGAGTATATTTTTCTGCATTATTCTGTATTACAGAGCTAAATTGTTGCTTAAATATCTGTTGTCTTAGTGTTCTGCAAATATACAGAGATCAGTATATATTTTTTGGGGTTTATAATTTGCACTCTGATTCCTCACATCTCTGTTGAAACTTTTCCCCACCCCCCCTCCCTGTTGTGGTAGTAGTTTAAATTTGGTGGCTTTTGCAGTGCCCGCCCCACTGTTGATTTGATCTAGGACACTCCCCCAGTCCCATCTCTTTACCGCATTCTACCCTAATAAACCCTTTCTGCACTTGTTTTTAGTCCTTTTTAATTTAATTACATTTTTTCAAACTGTGTGTGGACTAATATTGCTATATACTCTAGTGTGCCAGCTTGCACTGCATGTGAATTGTTTTTACTACTGTTTTTGCTACTTTTCTGAAAAAAAAAAAGCCTGTTTCCTACCTTTCCTGTAATTAGTGTTCCAGATACAGATTTGCTGTATCCAGGACTATTTGTAAGCTTCTGAGCCCCCAAGCCTTTCTGTGTTGGAGGGAAGCCTTCTAGCTTATCAGTGGGAGTGTTAAGCACTAGGTAACCTGTCTACCACATAAGGAGTGGTTCTGGCCCAGAATTTGTAGTTATTGGCCGTTTGGGCGGTCTTCCATCTCTCTCATCTTTCTGATTTGAAGGCCTGCATTTGCACTTGTTTCTGTCCTGTAACTCCTGGGCCCATCTCATTTGCTCACTCAAAAAAAAAAAAATCTGCTTTTACTGTATTTGTGTTTCTTCCTACTTTATTTTGCTTTTGCGTCATCTTATAAGTACTCGATTGTATTTATTACTGCTTGGTGTAACTCATTCTAAGCCTTTTAGTTTAAGCACTTGGGCTTCAGACCAGTTGTTTTACATTAGGAAGGTTTGTGGTTTGCACTGTGGTGGCAGGACAGGTAGTTTACATCCTTCTAAGTTGGGAACTGCTGATTGAGGGCTCAGTGTCTATTATTCTAAAAGTGTATTAATTCTGTTTTAAGCACTTGGGCTTCAGGCCAGTTATTTTACATTAAAAGGGTTCGTGGTCTGCACTATTGTGGGAGGAGAGGCTGGACTCTGCCCTTCTAGCTGGGAATTTCTGGTTAAAGGCTTATAGTGCCTGCATATCTAAACTGCTTCTTACTGAAATTGGTACACCTTGTTTGCTGTAGCATAGACTAGATCCAGGCCTGCTGAATCTAGCTTTGTTTGTATAACCTGAGCACTAATCCAGGCATTCTTTAAAGTATTCAGTTGTATTTATTACTGCTTGGTAGTAACTTGATTAAAGTGTAGCTATCATTCTAAGTCTTTTGGATTAATCACTTGGGCTTCAGACCAGTTGTTTTACATTAGGAAGGTTTGTGGCCTGCACTGTGGTGGCAGGACATGTAGCTTACATCCTTCTAAGTTGGGAACTGCTGATTGAGGGCTCAGTGTCTGTTATTCTAAAAGTGTATTAATTCTGGTTTAAGCACTTGGGCTTCACGCCAGTTGTTTTACATTAAGAAGGATTGTAGTCTGCACTGTAGTGGCAGAACAGGTAGCTTACATCCTTCTAAGTTGGGAACTGCTGATTGAGGGCTCAGTGTCTGTTATTCTAAAAGTGTATTAATTCTGGTTTAAGCACTTGGGCTTCAGGCCAGTTATTTTACATTAAAAGGGTTTGTGGTCTGCACTCTTGTGGGAGGAGAGGCTGGACTCTGCCCTTCTGAGCTGGGAATTTCTAGTTAAAGGCTTATAGTGCCTGCATATTTGAACTGCTTCTTACTGAAATTGGTACACCTTGTTTGCTGTAGCATAGACTAGATCCAGGCCTGCTGAATCTAGCTTTGTTTGTATAACTTGAGCACTAATCCAGGCATTCTTTAAAGTATTCAATTGTATTTATTACTGCTTGGTAGTAACTTGATTAAAGTGTAGCTATCATTCTAAGTCTTTTGGATTAAGCACTTGGGCTTCAGACCAGTTGTTTTACATTAGGAAGGTTTGTGGCCTGCACTGTGGTGGCAGGACAGATAGCTTACATCCTTCTAAGTTGTGAACTGCTGATTGTGGGCTCAGTGTCTGTTATTCTAAAAGTGTATTAGTTCTGGTTTAAGCACTTGGGCTTCAGGCCAGTTATTTTACATTAAGAAGGTTTGTGGTCTGCACTCTTGTGGCTGGAGAGGCTGGACTCTGCCCTTCTGAGCTGGGAATTTCTGGTTAAAGGCTTATAGTGCCTGCATATTTGAACTGTTTCTTACTGAAATTGGTACACCATGTTTGCTGTAGCATAGACTAGATCCAGGCCTGCTGAATCTAGCTTTATTTGTATGCTGCTTGTTTGTTTGCTTGTTATTTCCCTGAAACGCTAATTCCACCTAAAATGCGGCTTTTCAGCCTGTCTGTGGATCCCTAGTGATATCTGCATTGCTTACTGTACTTATTTCCATGTTTCACTTGAAAGAAAGTTACTGTTTGTAGTTTTTGCATTTAAGTTACCTGAAACACATTGCATTTAAGTTACCTGGCACTTGCTCACTAAAGCAATTATATAAGTCAGCACTAAAATATTAAAAGCACTACACCCTCACAAACTCCCCTTGAGTACCTCGTTCCCCATTGGCCCTTTTTTTAAATTATAAAGGAATTCCCAATACTATTCTAGCATGTCCAAAGGTCAGTTGTCAATCTCCTCTCCAGTCCAGCTGGTGAATCTTGGAATCTTGAGGCAATGTTGCAACTGCCTCATGTACACAGACAACCCTCTCCTCCTCCCAACAAATTCCAACACATGTGAGAGATGCAACCATATAGCCATACTGGAGGCTAAGCTCCCTCAACTCACTACTGGCAAAACCAGTCAGGAGGAGAAGGAAACCACACTCACTACAATTCCAATCTCACATAGACCTACCACGACAGCAAACCAAACACATAAACACACAAAAACATACTCGGTGGCTCTAAATAAAAATCTGCCTAAGCAGCAGAGACCTCCAAAGCAGACACCCAAGCAACTGCTACCCCAAAACAAAACTCGTGCAACACATAGCTCACAAAGCCAGTGTGCCGAACAGTCACAGCCCTTAAGGCTAAACAACACACCTGATACACTTGTAATAGGTGACTCTATCGTCAGGCACACTGACGTCCCGCTCACCAGGCTGAACAAGGAGAAGGTCACGGTGAGCTGCCTGTCGGGCACTAGGATCCACCGCATAACACAAGCACTCAGGTCACTTCAAGGCAAGTACAAATATGACTCAGTCATTGTCCATGCTGGTGTGAATGACCTGATACATACCTCCCTGGACTACATGAAAAGAGACATAGAGGAGCTCTCTGAGCATGTAGCCCAGGCCGGTATGACCCTGACCTTGAGTAGCATCTTACCTTCACCAAGAATGATGCCGCAATATGAAGACAAGATGATCAATTTCAACAATTGGCTTAAGTATTGGTGTCATCCAAAGGGGATCCAATGCCTGTCAGCCTGGGATGACATGCTCGACAAGCCACGATGCTTCACTAGGGATGGCTTGCACCTGTCACCCTGGGCTTTGGATATTGGCAAAGGCTCTTGCTACCCCGTAGTGCCTTTTTTAGGCAAGGCTCAAAAGACAAACCCACCTCCATAGGTATCACAAGGGATAAGAAACTAAGAGTAATGCTACTCAATGCCAGAAGTCTAAACCTGAAGATGCACACTCGAAACTCTCCTTAGCATGGAGAACATCAATATCTGTGCAGTAACAGAAACCTGGTTCAAGGCTCCCGAGAGCACCCCAGCACTACCAGGTTATATCTCATACCATACTTTTCAGCCCCAAAACTTAGACTGTACTACAAAAGGAGGGGGAGTATCAATATTCGTCAAAGATACCCACACCTCCAGCTTGGTGGCACAGCACGAAGCATCAGAGACTATCCATGTGCAACTAACAGTGGGTAAAACTGCCTTCCAGTTTATAGCCTGCTACAGACCACCCTCCCAAACCCAGGAACCCCACTCGGCCTTCCTGAGAACACTGGAAAATATGAAGGTCTCTCCAAACACCATTATATTGGGCGACTTCAGCTACCCAAACATAGACTGGGAGCATTACTCTAGCTCCAGCACCCTAGCCCAAAGGTTCCTAGAATTTATAAACTCAAATGCTATGGAACAACTTGTTACCACTTCCACAAGAGGGAAAACATACTGGACCTGATCATCACCAACATGGGGACTTTATGCTCCAGACCAGAAGTGTATCCCTCACTGGTAAGATCAGACCATAAACTAATCTCACTGGATATTCACATCCCGACTCCACCCCCTGCCCTGAAAACCACAGTGAAAAACTTCTCTAAAGCAAATTTCACACTCCTCAAAACTGAGGTGGAATCCTTCAAAGCCCCGGCCCCTGAAACATATGGCCCAGACTGCAGAATCCTTTATAAACGCATTCTATGAACACCTTCAGGAATGCATGGATCATGCAATCCCAAATAAAACCAAGACCCAATCCTCCAAAGGCAGACATCCTGTCTGGTGGACCCCAGCCATAAACAAACTATACAATAGAAGGAGGAAGCTACTACATGATAGAGCAAAATCCCAAAAGGGAAGGCATCTCTGATCAGTATTAGCAAAAACTACGGGCACTCATAAAATCGTCTAAGGCCAGCTTCGAGAGAAAAATTGCACAGGACACTAAGGATAATCACAAGGCTTTCTTTAGTTATATTAGGAACCTGGGTGGGAATTCCTAGATATGCTCAGAATTAGTCCAAAATGACAAAAAATACACCAAACCCACAGACATTGCCAACATCCTAGCTGACAGGTTCAGCACAAACCCCCGCCACCAAAAGGGCAAATATTTATCCCAGCAGAGTGCTTCCCCCCTGACATCTCAGATGCTCAGGTAAGAGCTGCACTCTCCAAAGCAAAAAACACAGCATCAATGGGACCAGACGGTGTCCCGGGCTGCGTCCTACATGAACTCCAAGAAGAGCTAAACCCAAACATAAAACTACTGTTCAATCTCAGCCTTACTACAGGATATGTACCCAAAGAGTGGCGTACAGCAACAGTGGTCCCTCTCCACAAAGGTGGTGCCTCAACAGATCCTGGAAACTATCACCCCATAAGCCTGACTAGCTTGGTCTGCAAAGCTATGGAAAGGATCATCATGGACCTCATAAATAAAGATATTGGGGACCTACAGACACTGGATCCTACCCAGTTCGGCTTTGTTAAGGGCAGATCCTGCCTCTTAAACCTGGTTGATTTCTTTGAAACAGTCACCAAGGCCATTGACAAGGGGAAGGTGGTCCACACAGCCTACCTGGACCTCTCAAAAGCCTTCGATACAATACCCCACTCGGGCATTATAGATAAGCTCACCAGTTTAAATATAACCCCCTATGTCACTAGATGGGTTGCAAACTGGCTCAAGTACAGAACCCACATGGTTAGAATTGCTGGAGCCATGTCAGACTCCAAACCAGTTACAAGTGGCGTCCCCCAAGGCTCAGTCCTGGGACCTCTCTTGTTCGGTATATATTTCTCGAAGGTACAGGCCAACACGGAAGGACTGTGGCTGACTAAGTTCGCAGATGACTGCAAACTGGGCACCATAATTGACTCTCCAGCCGACACAAGCATCCTCCAAAAGGGCCTCATAGAAACAGACAACTGGTACCAGAGCCATGGCCTCAAGCTAAACGCCAAAAAGTGTATAGTCATCCCCTTTGGCAAAAACAAAGTGCCCACAAATTACCACATAGGTGGTAATCCATTAAGTACAGAAGAAGTAATTAGGGACCTGGGGACCCAAGTTGATAGCAATCTCTCATTTGACAACCACTTGGCCAAAGTGGTTAGAAAAACATTTTATATAGCCCACCTAATCATGAAGGGATTCACATCTAGATCAGGGGAGGTCATCGTGCCTCTTTACTCATCCCTCATCAGGCCCATAATTGAGTACAATGCCCCTTTTGGGATGTACCTTACCAGACACCTGCAGCAACTGGAAATACCCCTAAAGTACCTCACCAAGAGGATTATAGGGCTCAAACAGATGCCATATGCTGCCCGGTTAAAGAAACTCCAGCTCTACTCAGTGGCATACCACCTGCTCAGAGGCGATCTGTGCCTGACGTATAATGCCATGTCCAACCCGGAATTAATGGACATGCTGCACCTCAGAAAATCCAAATCCCATCGAGCTATGCACTCGAGAGACTTGAACCTCAGCACTGAAATAAATAGAACATGCTGGAGGGACAGATTCATAACCCAGAGGCTCCCTTCACTCTGGAATAAAATCCCAGTCCAGGTTAGGCAGAGTCCCTCATTGACTCTCTTCAAGAGGAATCTTGATGAGTGGATGGGAGATCGTAGGTTTATCCCAGGTATCACTTCTGTGTCACTGTTAGACAGAGGCACAGTATACTAACCTCGAAAAAGGGCATAGCAAAATTAATTTAAAATGGGTGGCAAAAGCCAAACATACTCTGGCTAGGCTTATAAGTGCCCTAGGGCAGATAGCCTAGTATGAACCTATGAACCTATGAACCTATGTAAGTATAAGGGCAGTCTCCATGCCTGATTTATGCTTTCCCTCCCCTCCTAGGATACAGCAGGACTAAACCTACTAAAGGTGTTGGGGCTGAAACTACAAAAGTGATGCTATTCAAACTTCTACAGTTATAATAAGTTGCTCACACAACTGAAATATGTATATTTTTCATATGGATCACTGCTGCAGTAAAATTCTTGACATACGAAAGACTTCCAAATCTATATCAGGAAAAAGAGGAGGAAAAAGCAGTACTGTGTCCTTTTGAGCCTTAATCAAGACCGGATGAACTTGGACTTGATTTGTTATAAAGACTGTGCTTACAAATAGCTACTGTATGAAGGTTACTGTAGTAGACAGTACATAAAACAATGGGAAGTGAACAGGGAAACAATAGAGACCAAACTGTAAGGCATGTACCTGAGATTACTTAAAACTATGAATGATGGAAGTAGATGTGAGGAAGATGGTTATCTTGGAGGGAAGAGTAAATGGGGGAAGAATGGTGAGAAAGGGGCTATATGTGAGTTTTACATAATTGTAAAACAGCAGTTAAGTTTGTGATTTAGGCTGCTGCTAAGAAACGACAGTTGACTGAAATAAGTTAAACACCTGTTCAGAGTTGACTAAATTCTGATAAAAGATAGACCTGAACTACCTAACCTTTTTATTAGTGGTGTTAATAAAATAGTTAATCAATGAAAATCCAAATATTTTAAATTGCTAAACTGTGTGCAAACTCCATTGTGATGAAATACATTGCATATTTGCTTTGTTCTTGTAATAATATTCTTTCAAATAATCTGCTTTAGGTATGAAGAGTACAGACTGCAATGTAAATTGCAGTCAACAGCCAGCTCTTGTGAAAACACAGGTACATCACGCTAGAAGGAACCTTGAGCAGAGGTCTCAGCCTGGAAAGGACATTGACAAGGTTTATGTCAATCGTGTACCACAGCTTCCATCAGAGCATCTGTGCCATCAAACCCCTGAATGTGACATCGGAACACCTGTGACACATCACCTGACAGAGCATCTACGGCTGCGAGCTCAGACAATGAAGGTGTATGATGACCTTCCTCTCTTTCCTACTCCAACACTTCACTCAGGACATGGCTGCAGCAGGAGCTCTGAATGTGACATAACTAAGAGATTTCACACAAAGATAGAAACACACAAATGTGCTGAATGCAGTAAGTCTTTCACATGTGCCAGTGCCCTGAAAAGGCATCAAGTCATTCATACTGGAGCAAAACCATATAAATGTAATGAATGCAATAAGTGTTTCGCAGATCCCACCAGTCTTCGACGGCATCTTGTCATTCACACAGGACTGAGACCATATATATGTACCAAATGTGGTAAGTCTTTTGCATTGGCCAATAACCTAAATCGTCATCAATCCATTCATACTGTAGCAAAAAAAAAAAAGTCAGCAAGCAAAGGAGAGTAATAGTGCTGAAACTGAATTCATCCCCAAGTCTCGGTGAGTACCTTCATGAGGTGGACCCTGTTTTTCAGAAAATCTCACCAAGGTAACACCGATATATAGACTGTATTTATATAGCATATATCATGGGCAGAAGTCAAAAACAAAGAAAGATAGGTAGATGCACAAGACCCAGGATAAAAGAGTGCTCAATCCTGGTAGGTGCACTGGTGCCAGGACTGGAAAAAATGACAGTGCAAAATCATCAAATATGGAAACATTCCTACAATGGGAAAGGCCAGGCCCAGTGGGAGGATGGCCCCCCCTGTTGTAGAAGGAAGTAGCAGTCCACAAAAATAATTGGCCAAAGAAGAGCCATAAAGATGATAGAGAGAACTATTGAGGATAAGAAAGAAATTATGTATTGTTACTATTTTGTAAAAAGCCCAGAATTTCCAGACACAAGATATACAAAATGATTAAGAGCGAAATTAGAGGAAAGAAAAATACTTCCAAAGGAAAAACTGTCAAAAGCTTCAAATAAAAATTTGTATTCATTAATACAACAGATCTTTGAAAAATAGGATATAGCTCAACAAACTTTGATCTGTATGGAAAAAGAAGCATCTGAGGAGGTACAAAATTAAAAACAACAAAACCTATAGTCATTTGAAAATTTTAAAAAAGAAATATGGACATGGGAAAGAAAGAGAGATTTGATATTGTGCAATATTTATACAAAGGAGAAAGCCAAGTTAACTAATATAGAGAAGGCAGTCTCAAAGATATTCAAAGAGAAATACTGGCAGAGGCATCCAGATGTGGAAAATTTCACAATAAAAAAAAATATCACAAAGATGTAATGTGGATAAGAAGATTAGTAAAGCAAAAGTTAAAGAAATAGAAGTTGAAGTTATGGAGTGCCTGCAAAATGAAGGCTTTAATGTAGAAGGTCTAACACAGACTACATCACAGCATGATGGATTGAGTCCCCAGAATAAGGAAAAGCAAGAAGATCAGGATACATGTGAAGAAGAAATATGGACAGGGGACAGAAAAAGAGATTTAATATGGTGCAATATGTATGCAAAGGAGAAAGCAAAACTAACCAATACAAAAAGCAGCACCAAAGATATTTGAAGAGAAATACAGGCAAAGGAATCCAGATATGGAAAACTTTACAATACAAAAAATAAGATTAAGAGGAAAAGTAGAAAAATAAATTAGTAATGGAGAAGTCAAAGAAATAGAAATTGAGGTTATGGAGCAGCGGCAAAGAGAAGGATTCAGTGTAGCAAATCGAATGCAGAAAGCACCACAATAGGATAGAACAATGGATATCCAATTTAAGGGGAGCCAGTGGAACAGAAAGCAATTGGTCAGGTGCCATATCAAGATATTGTGAAGCTTTCCACAGGAAACCAGTATAAATGTTCACTTGAAGCTAGACAGCAAAGAAAGGAACAGGAAACTGTGGAAACTCTGATGCAGTCAAGGTTGAGGAGCGATAGGCCAGTGAGTTTCCATATGACAGAGCAACAGATGGCACAGGACGAAATTGAAGAGGAATATGCCACAGAAAGATGCTATAGAACTTTCTATAGCATGCCTGCACAAAATGGAAAACAAGGAATGTGCCCTCAGTTTGGACGAAAATGAGCTAAAAGAAGAGTTGCTTCATTTAATAGACATGGACAGATATATTAAGGTCAATGAGAGAAATAGGCTGCAGAAGGTCAATAAAACCCAAAAAGTAAGAAGTCTGATAAAACAAATGAATGCAGTAATTAGGACTGTCCATAGAGATCCATGTGACGTAACAGAAGTAAACAGGATATACTACTGTGCTGCTAAATTAATAACTGATAAAGTTCTACCACAAGAATACAGGGTAGTGAGGGAAAGGAAGGGGAGAAATCGAATACCATCATGGAAATATCGAATAGAGAAAACTATAAAACAATTAAGACAAGAAGTGTCATTGTTAGAAGACTATAGAAGAGGGACTAGATCAACAAAAATACTAAGAAAAATAGATGTCATTAAAGCAATGCACAGTATTAGAACAGACCAGGATCTATCATGCACTATCACAAATAACAAACTAAACTTTCAGCACTGGTGGAAAAACTTACAATATACACAGATAAATATAAAGGGAAAGTACAAAATAAGCAATTTATTGATGATCCAAAAGAGTTTTACAGAGAATTGGGAAATAAGGTAAAATGTGGAAAAAACATAAATGTAGTTGCAAGTATAGAAAATGAAAAAGCCTCATGTTGATCAAGAACAAATGCAGGAATGGTTAAGGAGAGGCGAATTCAAACCAAGAAATGAAAGGTTAATATTGGCAACCCAAGATAGTGGGCTACATACATGCTGGTTTACACAGTCCATTGAACATATGGGAGAAATAGACAAATGTAGGTTGTGTAAAACCAAATTGTAAACAGTCACACACCTTGTTGCTGGTTGCGACACACTAATGGCAGAAGGACTGTATACTGAAAGACATAATAATGTGGTGAGACTGTTGCACTAAGGATTGTCCAAACATTATGGTATCAAAGTGGCTGAAAAACACTGGAAACATGAGCCACAAAAGCATCATAGAAAATTATGAAGTTGATACCACATAGGATCACCCATTACCAGCAATTCAAAAGATAGATGCTAGAAAACCAGATATAGTGGTCCAAGAAAAGAAGACAAAAGTAGCATTATCATTGAAATCGCCACATCCA
This sequence comes from Protopterus annectens, assembly GCF_019279795.1. Lineage (NCBI taxonomy): Eukaryota > Metazoa > Chordata > Ceratodontiformes > Protopteridae > Protopterus > Protopterus annectens. The sequence goes on along the minus strand of NC_056744.1, from coordinate 1,665,683,126 downwards.
GTGAGTGTAGTGTCTTGTGTACAGAGAGACACAAAGTCATAAAATACCAAGATCTGCAGGCAGAAATTAGAGCAATGTGGAAGAAAGATACCCAGACAGTTCCAATAGTAGTAGGAGCAACTGGTCTTATAAAAAAGAATTTACAATCATATTTAGATATGGTACCAATCTATGCAACCATGTATAAATTGCAGAAGAAGTCATTACTGGCCACATTGTGGGTGCTGGGAAGAGCACTTTTGGCTGACATCAAAGATTGAACAATACTAATTTCATGACCTTTAATCATACTTTGATTTAATAATGGGGTCCATTCCCATTATGATATTAGAAACCCAAATGATTTGGAGAAATTAGAATAGCAAAACCATGCTTTCATGCATTCAATGTACTGAATGCAGTAAGTGTTTCAGAGATTGCAGGAGTTTTCAATAGCATCTTGTCATTCACACAAGATTGAAGCAGTATGAATGTACTGAATGTAACAAGTCTTTCACGCATGTCAGTGGCCTGAAAAATCATCAAGCCATTCACACAGGATCCTGATGGAGAGATGAAAAGTCAGCAAGCAAAGGAGTGTAGTAGTGCTGAAATTAAATTCATCCTCAAGTCTTGGTGAGTACCTTCGCGAGGTGGACCCTGTTTTTCACAAAATCTCATCAAGGCAATACTGATATATAGACTGTATTTATATAGCATATATCATGGACAGAAGTAAATCAAAAATGAAAAAAGATAACTGGGGGCAAAAGACCTAGGATAAAAAAGTGCCCAATCCTGGTAGGCGCACTGGTGTCAGGACTGGAAAAAATGACAGTGTAGAATCCTCAAAATGTGGAAATATTCCTACAATGGGGCCAGGACAGGCTCAGGAGGAGGATGCCCCCCCTGTTGTAGAAGAAAGCAGCAGTCCACAAAATGGACAAAAATTGATTGGCCAAAAAAGAGCCATAAAGATGGTACAGTGGACTATTGAGGATAAGAAAGAAATTATGTATTGTTATTATTATGCAAGAAGCCCAGAATTTCCAGATACAAGATATACAAAATGATTAAGAGAGAAATTAGAGGAAAGAAAAATACTTTTGCAGGAAAAACTGTCAGAAGCTTCAAATAAACATTTGCGTTCATTAATACAACATATTTTTGAAAAACAGTATATAGATCAAGAAACTTTGATCTCTTTGGAAAAAGAAGCCTTTGAGGAAGTGAAAAAATATAAACAACAAAACTTAGAGATATTTGAAAAAGCAAAAAAAGAGATATGGACATGGGAAAGAAAGAGAGATTTGATATGGTGCAATATTTATGCAAAGGAGAAAGCCAAATTAATTAATATAGAGAAGGCAGTCTCAAAAGTATTCAAAGAGAAATACAGGCAAAGGCATCCAGATATGGAAAATTTCAAATTAAAAGATTAATAACACAAAAACATAATGTAGAAAAGACGATTAGTAAAGTAAAGGTTAAAGAAATAGAACCTGAAGTTATGGAGTGCCTGCAACGTGAAGGATTTAATGTAGAAGGTCAAAGACAGACTACATCACAGTATGCTGGAGTATGTCCCCAGAATAAGGAAAAGCAAGAAGACCAGGAGACATGAAGAAGAAATATAGACAGGGGAAAGGAAAATATAATTAATATGGTGTAATATTTATGCAAAGGAGAAAGCAAAACTAATTAATACAAAAAGAGCAGCACCAAAGATATTTGAAGAAAAATATAGGCAAATGAATCAGGATATGGAAAACTTTACAATACAAACAATAAGAAGACTAAGAGGAAAAGTAGAAAAAGAGATTAGTAATGGAGAAGTCAAAGAAATAGAAATTGAAGTAACAGAACAGCTACAAAGAGAAGGATTCAGTGTACAAAATCAAATGCAGAAAGCACCACAACAGGATAGAGCAATGGATATCCAAATTAAGGGGAAACCAGTGGAACAGGAAGTAACTTGTCAGATGCCATATCAAGATATTTTGGAGCCTTCCACAAGAAACCAGTATAAACATTCATTTGAAGCTGGACAGCAAGGAAAGAAACAGGAAACTGTGGAAACTCTGATGCAGTCAATGTTGAAGGAGTGATAGGCCAGTGAGTTCCCATATGACAGAACAACAGAAGACACAGGAAGAAATTGAAGAGAATGTGCCACAGGAGAATGCTATAGAACTTTCTATAGAATGCCCACAGGAAATGGAAAACAAGGGATGCACTCTCAGTATGGAAGAAAAGGAGTTAAGAGAAGAGTTGCTTGATTTAATAGACAAAGATATATATATCAAGATCAATGAGAGAAATAGACTGCAGAAGGTTAATAAAACCCCAAAAGTCAGAAGCTGGATAAAACAAATGAACACAGTAATTACCACTGTCCATAGAGACCCGTGCAATGTAACAGAAGTAAACAGAATATATTATTACTGTGCTGCTAAATTAGTAACTGATAAAGTTCTACCACAGGAACATAGGGTAGCGAGGGAACAGAGGGGGCAGCAGCGAATACCATCATGAAAATATCAAATAGAGAAAACTATAAAGCAGCTAAGACAAGAAGTATCATTGTTAGAAGATTATAGAAGAGGGAACAGATCAATGAAAATATTAAGAAAGATAGATGTGATAAAAGTAATGTGTGATATAAGAACAGACCAGGATCTATTATACACTATTGGAGATAACAAACTAAAAATTACAAAACAGATGAAAAGACTTAGAAGATACGAAGATATATATAAGGGAAAAACACAAAATAAACAAATTATTGATGACCCAAAAAAAGTTTTATAGAGAACTGGGAAATAAGGTAAAAGGAATAGATAGACCACCAAAAAAAGAGGAAGTAGATACATTTTGGAGAAGTCTCTATGAAGATCCTGTGGAACATAACAAAGATGCTAAATGGATAGAAGTAAAAGAGAGAATAAGAAGTTTAAAGGTACAGGATAAGAAATGGGATGAAATAACAACTAGAGAGATTGAAATAAAGTTGAGAAAAGCCTCTAACTGGAATACCCCAGGCCCAGTTGCAGTACCTAACTTTTGGCTTAAAGTATTAACTTATTTGCACGATGATTTAGCCATAAGTAAGAACTATTTATATATGCACCCCAAACACAAACCGCACTGGTTAACAACAGGAAAAACAATGCTCTTACTTAAGAGTGAACCTGCAAACTACCCTAAAAATTATAGACCAATAATTTGTCTTCCGACAACATACAAATTATACATGGGAATTGACGCTGACAGAGTTTATAGTCATTTAGAAGAAAACTCAGTTATGGCAGTAGATCAAAAGGGCATAAAAGAAAGTCATATGGAACAATGAACTATTTGTTGTTAAACGAAGTTATAGTGTTGACAGTGTCTTAGTTATAATGTGTCGAACCCACAGTAAGGGCTGGAAATGGAAGCCAAGCTTGCTCATGAATCTCTAGTGATTGGTACAAATTTGTGCAGTTAGTTGTGTGCAACTGCTTGACCTTTCCCTCACAGACTGTAATTGCTTGCGTTTCTTCCTTTCCCCATGGTGGTACAACCTTGGGTCCTGTATATCTTGGTTGCAGAGCTGTGGGTGATGCAGCTCTGTACATCAAGGAGTGCAGGTGGGGGCTTGCACCCCTGCAGAAATATTATTTTTGTTGTTTACTTTTGGATGCTGATCTCATTTGACACCTTTTTATGCATTTGTGATCATAGTTCTATGAGGTGACCACAAGTGAGTCAAAATGTTGTCAGGAATCCACTGCAGACACTGTTCACAGAAATTCAAGTCCAGTAGTTCTTTTAAGTTCAGGTGCTCAGCAGTGTTCTCCCTTCTTATGCTATTCTCTGGATTCTTTTCACATACAGTTGTCAACATCTCTCTGCTAACCAAAAAAGGTGTGCAAAAATGTACGGCATAAAAAGACTAAGAAACATAAAAAATCAACATGGTCAACAAAAGCAGGCAAAAATCATCTCTCTGCTTCCTGCACAACTCCACCCCAGTCCAGTGATCAAGGTCATAGTTTCCATCAGTGAAACGCCAACATTTCCAACCGGAGGAGCTACAGACCTCTGTCTTTTATGCCACATAATTATATAATTGGACATTCCATTAATCTGTGCAGGAATCTTGTCTGCTATTATATCAGGCTAGCTAACGTTTTGCATTTTCACACTATTTATATCATGTTTTAAAGCAGCAGTTTTCCATGTTTTTGCACTATACCTATACACCATGCTCGTGAGAACCACCACACTGTATTATATTAACCTCCCCCCCCAGCTTAATATCATTGGTCTCAGGCCACTAGATGGGCTGTGAGCCCTAGACAGGCCTTCTGCATTATGGCGAGTCAAGTCTGGTCTGTGTTTCATTGAAACATTGAAACATTGAAAGGCTGCAGGGAAAGTACCCACCTACAGAGTTTTATGTTCCCATCCTGCTGTCTTTTCAGCCATAACACATACATAGTGTGGTACAGTTGAGAGTTTTGCTCATTATGGTGCTGAGTTGTGTGTGCTATGCCAGGTAGCTCTGAGCATACTTTTTCAGCAGAAACCCTTGCATCTGTTTCTTTGACTTGGTTAGTGTGCTATCTCCCTGAAAAGCAGGCATAGGGGCAGTAGCACTTCAAATTAAAGGGGGGGCTGCAGGAGACAGCTGAATGGGTGGAGCCGATGGGAAGGGGTGAGGCCAACTAGAAAGGGTGGGGCTATGCTCAAAAACACAACAACTGGAACTTTAATTAAATATGCTGCCCTGGGTGCCAAACCGTCATTACGAGAGTCCAATCAAGACAAAATGAAGTGTAGAAGAAATAAATATTTGAATGCATTGGCTACATGACAGCTTACTTAATATCTAGATGGAAACAAAAAGGTTGTGAGGCATGAAAAATAAATTACTTTTTAAATACATTACTGGAATACTAGTCAAAATCAAGTATAAAAAAACAAGCTTCTCCTTGCACTGCAGTTCTAATTATAACTTATAGTCAGCTTTATACAAGTACCAAGTAACATCTGAAAGTAGAAATCTCTGTGATACCCCCACTTGTAAAAATGTTTCTTATCCAAAAAAGACCAGCTGCCTGACAACAACTATTTACTTGTTTCATGGAGAAAACATGATCAAAGTACAAAATGAACAGCAAACAAGAAACAAGCTCAAGATAAATTGCTTAAAGGATTACTGCACAAGTTATGGACCAACAACATGATAGATTGGCATTTTGTTTAGTTTACGGGTAAAGCCAGCAAAGATGACTGCAAATCTCCAACAAATGTAATGAGCTTCTGAAAATAGTGTAATCCTGTCCTTTATTACAAATACTGTCATATGCATTTCAATACCTAAGGCTTGTACATTATCTAGTTATGTAAATATTATCTGTATGGCAACAACAAAAAGGCTTTCAGTGTTGGTAATTATTTAACAGTATGCTTATTAAAGGTTACTTGCATGTTACAATCTCAGACAAGCTTACCCGATGGTCATTAAAGCATTGCTACTTAAACACAAAGCAACAGGGCAGTGCAACAACATGCATTTTCTGAATAATAAGCATAAATCAACAGTATAAAAATATGACAGAAAACCAGAACATTCTGCAAAATCAAGGACAGATGAAAAGCCACTGTCATACTTGTGTCTACCTTGGATGGGGGAATACTCTGCACACATACACTGCATAACTGCTCCTTGCCTTGCTTGGACACATCCAGAGTCACTACATGGGGGAGTGGGGTTCAACACGTATGTCACAATTTGAAATGTCTCTGGCTGATGGTGATGGCTCTGACACTCATACCTCTCAACCTCAGAGCAAGAAATCTGGACAAAGCCATACATAGAAGTGGGACACAGGCCCAAAAATAAGGACAATGTTTAAACATTGCTCTTATAAACTTAGAAACATAATAGAATTGTAGTAGGTCTTGCATTAGTATGAATTTTCTTAAGGGTGTGAAATCTGAAACTCAAATGACTGTCATTATTTTCTAACTTCAATCTTTAATGATTTACTAATTTGGCAGAAAACCACAATTTTATGAAAAACAGACCAAAAATGTGATGCAAAAATATAAAATTGCCGCACAATACAACTGGGAACCTGTCAAAGAAGGGACACCTTTTTAATATTAGTACTGTTAACTTGAGCAGCTGACAAAATAAGAGCATCTACATGCATTTCTGACATAAAAGTAATCTATAACTCTGATCATTACAGTTATTTATAATTGTAAACACTCCACGTTTTCTTCCAAAATTGCCATTTTGTGGAGGGGTTATTAGGGGGAGAGCAACATTTTGAGCCAAAATTGGGGACAGTTGAGAGGTTTGGATATTCCTAATTCTATAAAGCGATTTATTTGCATGTACCTCTCAACCTCTTAATGCAGGAAATCTGGACAAGGCCAAATAAATATATTGGGGGAACATACAAACAGTACTAAAAATTGCTCTTGTATAAACTTAAGACAGTTGATAGAATAACAGGTCTTGCTTTAGCATGCATTTTTCTGAAGGTTATAACGTTTGAAACTCAATGTCTGTCATTATTTAGTGACTTCATTCCTAAATGATTTGCCAACTTTATGAGGAACAAACAAAAATAAGAAGCAAAAATCTATTAATTCTGCAAAATTCTGGACAGTTGCGAGGTATAGTTCAGCCGGGGCTGTCTGAGTTTGCTGTCCTTCCCCTCTCACAAAATCATGGACGAATGGAGCCTCCCCCCTACAGCCATTCCAATGCCCCATTCCTTGGTTATTTCGCCCAATTTACCATAAACACTGATGTGCATACTGCTTTACTTCTGCGATGATTTGGATTTCATTTGAAAGTTTTATTTTGCATTTTACAGCACAGACCCTAATAGATATCTGCTAAACAAAGCAATGCAGTCTCACAATAAAAATAGACTTAGCATTAAAACTTCTCTGCCCTTGAAACTCACATTCATTGAAACAGCATTGAAACTCACATTCAAAGAAAATACATTTTGCCAGTGGCAGATAAAGACTAACTTTGGGCTGTTTTCAAATCATAGGCCCCTTGAACATGAAACATACACATGTGCTTTGATACGCCTTCCTGATTGTATTAAATTATATTCCTTATACTATAAAGTACAGTTGTTAGACGGCATTTTAAATTTATTGTTTTGAACATTTTTCCAGTAAACAATTAAACAAAATGCATGCACCAATAATGACAAAACTGCCCAGTTCAGAACATTTCCAACACAAGTCTACTCAAACTTCTACAGTCCACCAGTATCAGTAAATATGCACAATCTCTGAAGAAGTAAAAGTCATCTAAATAATACCAAATTAAAGAAATCTGTAACTAATGAAGAGGTTACTGCTAGAGAACAACTTTATATGTAATTGCTTCATCTACAAATAAAGTGGTTACTGCCCTTGAAGAATAAATTGCCCATGTTGCATTAAAAAATGATAAGATAGTAATATCGCAGTAGGGAATGGATGGCAAACTGATAACAGGTTCATAGTTACTAGGTCTCTTCGCCAAAAATGACTGCAGCATCCAGCCCGTTTTCTGAGAATGGAATTAAAGCTAATACTTGTCCCCAGCTTTGAATTCTATGGTCCTTGCAGTCCTGTTATCCACCCCTTGTTCTACTTCTGTAAGTACCTTGTACTGCAGGTTTGGCAGTAAAAGGTCCCAGTTCTTACTGTCTTCAGCCATAAGTCTTCTCAGCATGGATTTCATTGCTGTGTTAAAAAGCTCCAGTAACTCCTCTGTTTGTTAATGGCATTCTGTGATTTTCAACTGTTTCACCTCAGAGCCCTGGTGCAGTTGGTGCATTATTCTGGACAAAAATGGAGTCCCATGGTCAGTGAGTATTTGCTGTGGTAATCCTCCAACATCTCCCCCTACAGCCTTAGATATATTTTCTCGCTGCTGTTGCGTAAACTGACTTCGTATTGCTGTGTCTTTTTACAGTTCATCTGGCTTATATGAAGGTCAGTCAGCTCCACTGTTTCCTCTGGGTCAGTCTGTCATGAGGTAGAAGGCACTACCAGTACTGGTGTTGGGGTCTCAGTGTCAACAGCAGCTCATACGGATATTGTCTGTCAGTTTCTGTCTCTGCCATGACCCTATTTTCCTGTTTGTTTTCTTTATAAACCTGATGTATAGAACGTCTTCGCTCTGTGTAGGGTTACTTATTTTGATCCAACAGGAATATCATTAGGGTTTTGTTAAAGGTTATTGTGTGTCTTACTGTTAGATTGCTTCTCCTCCTCCTTCTTTCCTTTTCTAGGTTGTTCTCCCATGCAAAGGGCATCTCAGTAAAAAAAAAAAAAAAAAAAAAAAAAACATATATATATATATATATATATATATATATATATATATATATATTTTTTTTTTTTCAATTTCACTTTGTCCTACTTATAGGTATGTGTTACCTAGAGTCTTCATTTAACCAAGTTTTCATAAACAGAAATGGTCTTGGAACTCTTACTGGGCACTGTTTCTTCCTCCTGTTTTTGGTATAAGGTACAGGGTTACAGACAGAGGCCAGTCTACTCTAAATGTTTTGGAAATGAGGGTATACCTCACTCTGCAGCTATTCCATGATTCTCTGCAGCCTACAGCAACAAGGAAAGAGGAAGTCACTTATTCTGTCAAAAGACCATTGGAGTTTCGGAACAGGCTGTGTCCACAAATGGCCTTCTAACAATCAGTCACATACCAGGAGAAGACATTGTCTTATTTGATTTCTGTTGAAACTGCACGTCTGTCCAACAGTCTGAGTACAAAAGTTGTTACATATCCGGGAATGTCCTCCTGTGATTTAATTGCATCCTCAACATGTAACAACTTCTCTATTATACAATGACTGGTCATTAATATTCAAAAACGAGCATGCTGATAGGCCAGCCCAACAAGCATGCCTGTTGTAAATCTGAGGACTTTTTCCCATTAGTATATCTTGTAAATTTTTACTTTTCTTTCTTTTTTGAATGAAAAAGAAAACAGAAGACTTGAAACAAATGAGGGTGACAATGCAGACAAAAATAAAAGGATAATCAGGAACATTCTGCAAAACTTAAAAAATTCACCTGATTATCCTTCTATTTCTTCTGTCCTGACTCTCCCGAACGTAAAATGTCTCCCAGTTTCTTTTTTATATTCAAAAAAAAAAAGCAGAAGTTCTTCCTTTCTCCGACCTTTGCACAGCACTGATGTAACACAAGTTCTGTACAGTACACAAAAAAGCCCAGGATACCAGCAAAATGCAGAAGGGCAGCATGGATGCATTATACAAAGACATTATTTAAGAAAACTAAGTATTTTTTCTTAAATAATGTCACTGTATAATAGCAATAACCCACGGCTGGGTGTGGGCAATGCTGGATTTACCCACACCCAGCCGTGGGTTATTGCTTAATTATTCCTATGGCTGGAAAGCACCTCTGAGGTGGATTCATCCAGATGTGGCCCATAACACTTCTCTACACTTTTGTTCATTTCTTCGATCACAAACTTTTTATTTATTTCACATTTGTTATCCGGGTTGGTCCAGCTGAGTTACAAAAAAAAAAAAAAAACAATTTCAGTGGAGACCTGAGTAGAAAAGCTCCAATAACACCTAAAGCAATAAAAAGTAAAAAAAAAATGATACATACGATAAAATAGAGTACAAACTGAAATGCATGTATACAGAAGAAATTATAGTTGTCACATAAGAAAGTGTGCGTACTAAAAATATAAACATACAAACAGTTTAGTCACAGTGCTGAAAAGCTAGCATGTTGTTATAGGTTGATGAAAGAAATTGCTTGAAACCACCACGATATAATCCAAATAACATGTATTATAAAAGTAGAACAGGAACGAGCGCTTTCACACAAACAAGTTGTGCTTCATCAGGTTATAATCATTCAAAGAATTCCATTTCCTTTTATAGAAACCCCTTGTCATAATTAATCAATTAAACACATTAATTGTAATCAATTAGCAAACTATAGGCTCGTTTACAATGATAAGACTTGAATGAATAAAATAATAGTATTGTTTTTATCTGTTTAGCATTATATTTAAAACCAACATAAGAAGTCTATTAAATGTTTCGTTTAAAACACATCATTAATTCTCTTATTCAAAAGAATACTATATTAATTGATGAGATACATAGAGTAATTCAGGCATCAGCATTGCGCCTCCGTAAATCAAACCAGGAAGCCATGCCCATATTTAGAAAAAAGAGAAACAATCTATAGTATGTCACATTAATTAATGAAGTATATAAAACTGTTCAAACATCGGCATTACGCCTCCATAAATCAAATCAGGAAGCCATGCCCATATTTAGAAAAAGAAGCAATCTGTAGTATAGCTTCTACTAAATTTCAATTTGAGAGTCCTGGCTCGTTTCTAACAACATGTTCCCATTATATATTATTACATCTAGTCTAAATGCTTATTTCAGGACAATTAGAGTATTAACATTTATACAATCATAAAAATTGGAATAAAGTCTATATCGTCTCAACGTATTGGCCAGGGGCCTTTTGTAGACAGCATTCGTTGTTAAGACAGATCTATAGTCAAGTATATTTGTGCTTAAGCCATAGTGGGTTTATACATCCAGAAAAATGAACCATTATATTGTGGCAAATAGCCATACAATATACTTAGCACAGCAGAAAACACTATCATACTAACCATGCCGAAAATTGTATAGTCATGGGATCTATGACCACAATTAGGTTCCAACATTAAAAAATCACGACTCAACCAGTATCCAAAATATATATATATATCCTATAAAACACATATGGATCATATAAATGATCCCATTCAATCAAAAACTAAAATCATGAATAAAATAAACACTATGGACAAAAAGATAGAGTGCGCAAAATGAAGCGCCGCTCTAAGAATGAACATAACAGTAGAATTTGCGCTCAGCTATGATATAGTCTCAGTAACTAACACTAAAGACTGAGCTATGAAACGTCAATATTTATATTTTAAATTTAACGTAAGTCAATATTACAAATACACATCTCCTAACAAGATGTTCATGAACTCCAATGAGTCCAATAAGAATATTTAATCATAATAATCAAAATTAGCACATATATATATAAAATTATGAGGAAAAATTACTAACAGAATATACTTTTAGTACCAGTATCAAAATAAAAATATCAGTCAATAATTATATAAGGGATAAAGAAGAAGTTTATAACTTATATATTTTTAATAAATGTTACAAAATACATCAAAGTTCACCAGTAACTTTTTATTATTAACTCGGACCTATCAGGGCCGGTCGAAGGTTAACTACAGAATTGAGACCTGGCGATAAATGAGCTCTAAGTCTCAAAATCCATCTTAGCTCAAAACCCTCCAGAGTGTTTAGGTTATCACCTTCTCTTATGTTAAAATCCACCACCTGTAGAACCTGAAACACGAAGCTGTGTTGAGGGTGAATACTACAATGTAGAGCTAAGGCATTGTTAAGATTATTCTTTCTGATGTTGTAGACATGTTCATAAATCCGATCTCTTAGCCTCCGTGAGGTTAAACCCACATAGTAGGCATCACAAAGGGTACAGGTGGCAAGATATACTATATTTCTAGTGTTACAATTTGCATAATGCATTGGTAATATATTCCTTATCATATCTGGGGGTCTAAAGCCACTGTCTCTACGAATATAACTGCAGTAGGAACATTTAGTGCATGGGAAGGTGCCTGTTTTTATCAGGGATCTAATATCAGTAGATATATCAGTTAATTTCTCCTTACATAACAGTCTCTTTAGGTTCATACAATTCATATATCTAAAAGTTGGTTTATTATTAACAACTTCTGAAATGGATGTATCTGACATTAGAATTTTCCAATTGCCCTTTATTATATTGGTCAAGTGCTGTATATCATTGGTGTATTTAATGTCATAGGATATAGTATTAAATATCTTCCTACTGGAATAGTAATAAAAATTGGACTTTTTAATACAAAACTTAGTATCATTAAATAGTGGCTCTTTTATTTCATTGATCAATTTAATGGGGTAGCCCCTTTCCACAAAAAGTTTACTTTGGGTATCCATTAAGCTTAGAGAATCAGATCTATCACTACAAATTCTATCAATCCTCCCCATTTGATTTCTTACGATATTTGGAAAAATGTGCCGTGGATGTAGGCTATCATAGTGGAGGATCCCATTCCTCCAACAAGTTTTCCTATAGAGTGTTGTGGATAGTCCACATACATTGTCCTTTTTGATAGTAATATCTAGAAAATTTACATAGTGATAAGAAAAATCATAGCTAAACTTAAAAAATGGAGTAACACTATTCATATAATCAATCAACGAAATAAGGCCATCTATATCACCATTCCATATAATTAGTATATCGTCTACAAAACGCCTGTATATTACGACGTTTGCAAACCTTGAATCACCAAATAAGAATTCCTTTTCCCATTCCAATACGACAAGGTTGGCATATGCATTAGCACAGGGGGTCCCCATAGCAACCCCCCATGTTTGCGCATATACATTATTATTCAGAACTAAGTCCAAAAGGCAACATAAATTCATGATCTCAACATTGGAAACCTTAAGTTGTGTCAAGTGGCTTCTTATTGCATCTAAGCCATATTCATGGGGAATCTTCGTAAATAAACTTTCAATATCTAAGGTCACCAATATGGTACTATTCATTATTTCCTTGGTTATAATATCTGACTTCAAGTCATCCAGAAGTTTATATGAATCCAAAAGAATTGTAGGGATCTGCTTTACAAAGGCTCCTAGCTTATCCTGTATATAAAGTGATGCATTGTATGTGACCCAATGGTCACCAGATACTATAGGTCTCAATGGTGGTGGATATACCTTTTTATGTAGTTTCGGGAGGCCCTTGATAATAGGGATAAGGGGAAGCTCTACTAGTAAAAAGTCATAAAGAGATTTTTCAATAGACCTGGTCATAAGCATATCGTAAAGGGTTTCATGAACATATTTTATTAATGAGACTATATATGATTTCTCAATCCTTTTATATGCAGTGTCACTATCTAGCATGTGGAGCATTTGGTCATTATAAAAAGTTGCATCCATAGCCACTATCCCCCCTCCTTTATCTGCTGGCTTAAATATTATGCAGGGATCGTTACACATCATTCTCAACTCAGACATTTCCTCCATATTAAGATTGACAAAAATATTCCTTTTCAATTGACTCTCATAATATGCATATAAATCACGTTCACATGTTTTCAGGAAACAATCCACTGTTGGTATCATGGGTGGTGTAAAAGTGCTTTTCTTTCTACAAACAAACTTAGAATAATTATCAAAAATATTAGCAGAATCAGATACATTGTTTTTAAACATTAGCCTCAAAGATAACTTCCTGCAAAATTTGCGTAGGCCTATGAGAGTGTCAGTAATATTACTGTGCTGGGAGGGTATAAAAGATAAACCCTTATTTAAAACATTCAAGGCATTATTTGAAAAAGTCCTAGATGATAGGTTAAAAAATAAACAATTTAAATTAGTATTCTCCAGTTCTTCCACGGCGCATCTTCCGTCGTTTAATGGAAAGGTCAGATCTTCGCTCTTCTTCTCTGCTCCTTCATGTCCCCCGACAGTTGGTGCTGTCGATTTAAAGGTAGAGGCTGTGGCTTTAGGTTTCGTGCCTATATTAGTCAGCTGGATCAAACCTTGCTGGTTGCAAGGTAGTGACAAAACTGGAGTGTCTGCACTTACAGGAACATCATTATTCGAACAAGATGCATCATCTCCTTGATTATTGGGTGAATTGGTGAAGTTAGGATGTGTTCTCGGCCAAACAAAAATTCGGCCGAGATGAAAGTCCTCACAATCACGCTTTAGTTTTTTCATTTTTATCTGCTCCAATTTGTTGCTGTATAGAGACAGCTGCTTGTTCATAGTTTGTATTTTGGCTTTATAAAACTCAGATTCATAGGTGGTAGTAAGCAGATTGTATTGTTCTTCAACTTTAGTTAATAACTCAGCTTCTAACGGTGAAAAATAATCTAAAAGAAGCTGGATATATTTGAAGCCAAAATCAATATTCAACTTCTGCCATTGCCGAAGTAAATCTGGTTGACTATCCCCATAAGTCGGCATGCACAAAACGCGCATGCCGCGAGGAATCACTTTAAAGTGCTGACATGCTTGCAGATGCCGTCTCTGCCATACAAGCCTATGCAAACGATAGAGATCATTCTCTAGTGTCCTTATAATACCAAAAAATTCATGCATATTGTCACTGTTAGTAGATGGACTTTTACATGTCTCACCATTTAAATCCATGAGTAGCAACGGATTTTCACGTTGATAGAAAAGGCAGTTCCAGTTGTCATGAGAAGAGTTGTTCACAGGATTGTAGTCCAATTCAATATTCTGAGCTTCCATCGCGTGATGACCGGATAAGTAAAAGAACCAAAGGAATAACTGCAGAAAAACAAATCCAATCACCCAAAGGTTTCTTGCATCAAGAAAGAGAGTCAATGATGAAAGAAATTGCTTGAAACCACCACGATATAATCCAAATAACATGTATTATAAAAGTAGAACAGGAACGAGCGCTTTCACACAAACAAGTTGTGCTTCATCAGGTTATAATCATTCAAAGAATTCCATTTCCTTTTATAGAAACCCCTTGTCATAATTAATCAATTAAACACATTAATTGTAATCAATTAGCAAACTATAGGCTCGTTTACAATGATAAGACTTGTTATAGGTTCATAGGTTCATACTAGGCTATCTGCCCTAGGGCATTTATAAGCCTAGCCAGAGTGTGTTTGGCTTTCGCCACCCATTTTAAATTAATTTTGCTATGCCTTTTTTTGAGGTTAGTATACTGTGCCTCTGTCACAGAAGTGATAGCCGGGGTAAACCTACGATCTCCCATCCACTCATCAAGATTCCTCTTGAAGAGAGTCAATGTGGGACTCTGCCTAACCTGGACTGGGATTTTATTCCAGAGTGAAGGGAGCCTCTGGGTTATGAATCTGTCCCTCCAGCATGTCCTATTTATTTCAGTGCTGAGGTTCAAGTCTCGCTCGATGGGATTTGGATTTTCTGAGGTGCAGCATGTCCATTAATTCGGGTTGGACATGGCTTTATATGTCGCCTCTGAGCAGGCGGTATGCCACTGAGTAGAGCTGGAGTTTCTTTTAACCGGGCAGCATATGGCATCTGTTTGAGCCCTTTGATCCTCTTGGTGAGGTACTTTTGGGGTCTTTCCAGTTGCTGCAGGTGTCTGGTAAGGTACATCCCAAAGGGGCATTGTACTCAATTATGGGCCTGATGAGGGATGAGTAAAGAGTACGATGACCTCCGCTGATCTAGATGTGAATGCCTTCATGATTAGATGGGCTATATAAAATGTTTTCTAACCACTTTGTGGTTGTCAAATGAGAGATTGCTATCAACTTGGGTCCCCCTCCCTCCCTGACTTCTTCTCTGTACTTAATGGAACCACCACCTATGTGGTATTTGTGGGCACTTTGTTTTGCCAAAGGGATGACTATACACTTTTGGCGTTTAGCTTGAGCCATGGCTCTGGCACCAGTTGTGTGTTTCTATGAGGCGCTTTTGGAGGATGCTTGTGTCGGCTGGAGAGTTGATTATGGTGCCCAGTTTGCAGTCATTCCTTCCGTGTTGGCCTGTAAAATATATACCGAACAAGAGGTCCCAGGACTGAGCCTTGTGGGACACCACTTGTAACTGGTTTGGAGTCTGACATGGCTCCAGCAATTCTAACCATGTGGGTTCTGTCCTTGCGCCAGTTTGCAACCGATCTAGTGACATAGGGGTTTATATTTAAGCTGGTAAGCTTATCTATAATGCCAGTGGGTCCAGGTAGGCTGTGTGGACCACCTTCAATGGCCTTGGTGACTGTGTCAAAGAAACCGACCAGGTTTAAGAGGCAGGATCTGCCCTTAACAAAGCCAAACTGGGTGGGATCCAGTGTCTGTAGGCCCCCAATATCTTTATTTATGAGGTCCATGATGATCTTTTCCATAGCTTTGCAGACCAAGCTAGTCAGGCCTATGGGGCGATAGTTTCCAGGATCCGTTGAGGCACCACCTTTGTGGAGAGGGACCACTGTTGCTGTACACCACTCTTTGGGTACATATCCTGTAGTAAGGCTAAGATTGAACAGTAGTTTTATGTTTGGGTTTAGCTCTTCTTGGAGTTCATGTAGGACGCGGCCGGGACACCATCTGGTCCCATTGATGCTGTGTTTTTGCTTTGGTGAGCATCTGAGATGTCAGGGGCAGCACTCTGTTGGGATAGATATTTGCCCTTTTGGTGGGAGAGGGGGAGAAGTTTGCACTGAACCTGTCAGCTAGGATGTTGGCAATGTCTGTGGGCTCGGTGTATTTTTTGTCATTTTGGACTAATTCTGAGCATATCTGGGAATTCCCACCCAGGTTCCTAACATAACTAAAGAAAGCCCTGTGATTATCCTTAGTGTCCTGTGCAAATTTTTCTCGAAGCTGGCCTTAGGCGATTTTATGAGTGCCCGTTTTTGCTAATACTGATCAGAGATGCCTATTTTTGGGATTTTGCTCTATCATGTAGTAGCTTCCTCCTTCTATTTGGAGGATTGGGTCTTGGTTTGGATTGCATGATCCATGCATTCCTGAAGGTGTTCATAGAATGCATTTATCTGTGGTTTTCTGGGCAGGTGGGGTTGGGATGTGAATATCCAGTGAGATTAGTTGGTCTGATCTTACCAGTGAGGGATACAATTCTGGTCTGGAATGTTGGTGATGATCAGGTCCAGTATGTTTTCCCCTCTTGTGGGAGTGGTAACAAGTTGTTCCATAGCATTTGAGTTTATAAATTATAGGAACCTTTGGGCTAGGGTGTTGGAGCTAGAGTAATGCTCCCAGTCTATGTTAATATAATGGTGTTTGGAGACCTTCATATTTTCCAGTATTCTCAGGAAGGCCAAATGGGGTTCCTGTGTTTGGGAGGTGGTCTGTAGCAGGCTATAAACTGGAAGCAGTTTGTTAGTTGCACATGGATAGTCTCTGATGCTTTGTGCTGTGCCACCAACCTGGAGGTGTGGGTATCTTTGAATATTGATACTCCCTCCTTTGCATGGTATGAGGTATAACCTGGTAGTGCTGGGGTGCTCTCAGGAGCCTTGAACCAGGTTTCTGTTACTGCACAGATATCGATGTTCTCCATGCTAAGGAGAGTTTCAAGTGCGTGCATCTTGAGGTTTAGACTTCTGGCGTTGAGTAGCATTACTCTTAGTTTCTTATCCCCTTGTGATACCTATGGAGGTGGGTTTGTCTTTGAGCCTTGCCTAAAAAAGGCACTATGGGGCCCAGGGGTGACAGGTGCAAGCAGGCTGACAGGCATTGATCCCCTGAATGACACCAACACTTAAGCCAATTGTTGAAATTGATCATCTTGTCTTCATATTGTGGCATCATTCTTGGTGAGGTAAGATGCTACTCAAGGTCACCTGGGCTACATGCTCAGAGAGCTCCTCTATGTCTCTTTCATGTAGTCAGGGAGGTACATCTCAGGTCATTCACACCAGCATGGACAATGACTGAGTCATATTTATACGTGACCGAGTGCTTGTGTTATGTGGGGATCCCTAGCGCCCGACAGGCAGCTCACCCTGACCTTCTCCTTGTTCAGCAGTCACCTATCACAAGAGTATCAGGTGTGTTGTTTAGCCTTAAGGGCTGTGACTGTTTGGCACACTGGTTTTGTGAGCTATGTGTTGTGTTTTGTTTTGGGGTGGGTTGCTTGGGTGTCTGCTTTGGAGGTCTCTGCTGCTTAGGCAGATTTTTGTTTTTGTGTGTTTATGTGTTTGGTTTGTTGTCGTGGAAGGTCTATGTGAGACTGGAATTGTAGTGAGTGTGGTTTCCTTCTTCTCCTGACTGGTTACGCCAGTACTGAGTTGAAAGAGCTTAGCCTCCAGTTTGGCTATATGGTTGCATCTCTCACATGTGTTGGAATTTGTTGGGAGGAGGAGAGGGTTGTCTCTTATACTTACAGTTAGAAGTAATGCCATAAGGGTTGTCTCTTATATTTACAGTTAGAAGTAATTCCAAGACACTTCCTAAGTAGACGTTGTAGAATATGAATAGACAGAGGTATACGGGAGGTTAAGTGAGGTGATTGCAATGTCAGATCATGGAGTTAAGTAGGTAATGTTTTAGTGTCTTTTTAAAGTTGCTGGTATGAGTTATACTTCTGATATGTAATGGGAGTTTGTTACAGCTAGGAGAGACAGTATTTATAAAGGTTTTTGCCTATATTTTTACAGGGTTTATAGGTTCATAGGTGTGTACTAGGCGAATGGCCCTGGAGCCTTTACAAGCCTAGCCCATAGGATTACCCTGGCATTGTGCTACCCCGACATTAGTTCCCAGTGTCTCTGTTGAATAGTCACTGGAGGGATCCCCAGAGTGAATTTTCTATTTCCTATCCACTCAAGATTTCCCTTAAAGAGGGCCATGGAGGTGCTCTGTTTGACATGTATGGGAAGTCTATACCATAGCATGAGCAGTATCTGGGTTATGAACCTGTCCCTCCAGCATGTTCTGTTGATTGTGGTAATGAGGTTGAGGTCTCTGGAGCATGTGGTGTGGAAGGACTGGGATTTCTTTAGATGCAGCATTTCTACCAGAGCTGGGTCAGACATGGCTTTGTAAGTCAAGCAGAAATTGCCTCCAAGTAGGCGATATGAGACAGAGAATATTTGGAGTTTTTTGAGTCTGCCCATGTAGGACAAGTGTTTAAGGCCTAGGATCCTCTTTGTGAAGTACTTTTGCTGCCTGTCCAGTTGTTGCAGGTGTCTAGTGAGGTACATACCAAATGGGGCATTGTACTCAATGATTAGCCTAATGAGGGAAGAGTAGAGGGACTGTGCTGCAGTGGGACTCGAACCGGGAATGCCTGCTCATTAAGCGACTGCTCTGCCAAATGCAAGAGTAGAGGGAGACAATGACCTCTTTCTTCCTGGATGCAAAACCCTTAGTAATGAGATGTGCCACATAGAAGGACTTTCTGACCACAGTGGTAATGTGGTGGTCAAATGAGAGGTTGCTGTCAGCCTGTGTTCCCAGATCTCTTATAATGCCTTCAGTGTTCAGTGAACTACCATTGATGTGATAATTCATGGGAATCAGGTTTTTCACAAAGGAGATGACAATGCATTTTTTGGCATTAAGCTTAAGGCCATGGTTCTGACACCAGTCGCTGGTCTCCATGAGGCCTTTCTGTAGGATGTCAACATCACATAGGGAGTTAATAATAGCTTCTAACTTACAATTGTCTGTGAACTTTGTCAGCCAGAGTCCCTTTGTGTTGTCCTGGCCTTCAGAGAAGTAGATACTAAAGGAGAGGACCCAGGACCAAACCCTGTGGGGCTCCACTCGTGACTGGTTGGCAATCTGACATGGAGTCAGCTATTTTCACACTGTGGGTTCTTTGATCCAGTTTGCAACCCATCTAATGATATACGGGTTGATGCCCAGCTTAGTGAGTTTTTCTATGATTCTTGAGTGGGGAATAGTATCAAAGGCCTTGGCCAGATCAAGGTAGGCTGTATGAACTACATTGCCTTCATCCACAGTTCTGATGACTGAATCAAAGAAGTTGACCAGGTTGAGCAGGCATGCTCTACCCTTCACAAAAAAAACTGTGTGGGATCCAGAGTTTGGAGATTCCCTGTATTCTTGTTTATTAGGTCCATGATAATGCATTCCATAGCTTTGCATATCAGAGTTGTCAGGCTAATGGGGCGATACTTTCCTGGGTCTGTAATTGCTCCTCCTTTGTGGAGAGGGATGACTGTAGCAGTGCTCCATTTGGTGGAGACAAAGCCTGAGGTGAGGCTGTGATTGAACAGGACACACAGGTGAGGTGCCAGTTCACTCTGTAGTTCATGCAGAAAACAGCCAGGGATATTGTCAGGTCCCATAGAAGCTGTATTCTTGGCCTTGGACAGTGCTGTTTTAACCTGCCCAGCAGTAACACTGGGTGCCTGGTAATCTACTGGTATTGTGATTGCTCCTTTTGGGGGGGACATGAAAAGACACATGGAGGAGCTCTCGGATTATGTAGCCCAGGTGGGTATGACCCTAACCGTGAGCAGCATCCTACCATCACCCAGAATGATACCACAGTACAAGCAGAAAATGACTGATTTCAACAATTGGCTAAGTTTCTGGTGCCATTCTAAGCGGATCCAATATCTGTCTCCCTGGGATGACATGATTGACACTTCACTGCTTTGCCAGAGATGGCCTGCATCTGTCACCCCTGGGCTTCCGGATACTGGCCAAGGATCTTGCCACCCATATAGTGCCTTTTTTAGGCAATGTTCCAAAGACCAAATTACCACTGTAACAGCTACAAATAAATGCAATTTGAGGCCCATGTTGCTTAACTCTAGAAGTCTAAATCTCAAAATGCACTCGCTTGAAGCACTCCTTAAAATGAAGAACATCAACCTTTGTGCTGTAACAGAGACCTGGTTTAAAGCAGCAGAAAGCACCTGTGCACTACCAGGCTGTAACTCATTCCACACTTTTCGGCCCCAGAACTTGGACCAAAGCTCCAAAGGCAGTGGTGTTTCCATATTCATAAAGGATGTGCACACCTCCAGACTGGTAGCCCAACATAATGCATCAGAGATACTTCAGGTGCAGCTAACATTGGGTAAGACAGCGATTCAGGTCATAGCTTGCTATAGGTCCCCAACCATGTCCCAAGACTCACACTCCCCATTCCTAAGCACCCTGGAGAATATTAGGGTCCAACCTAACACTCTCATATCAGGCAACTTCAACTATCCCTCCATTAACTGAGAAAACTACTTATGTACCAATAAACTTGCCCAGTGTTTTCTGGAATTCATTAATTCCAATGCCCTAGACCAGCTCGTTCTTACCCCCACTAGAGGTAAGCAACAACCTTGACCTGGTCATTACTAACATGGGTGACTGTTGCTCTACAGCAATAGTCAACTCCTCCCTGGTTAGATCTGACCACAAACTAATCACCTTGGAAATACACACCCCTCCCACACCCACACTCCCACCCTACAAAGGTAACCACCATGAACAACTTCTCCAAAGCTAACTTTGGGCTCCTAAAAACAGAGGTGGCTAACTTCACGGCACCCATTAAAAGGGGTCAGTAGTAAGAGTTGGTTGAAACTGCAAAGACTTGGAGATGTAATAGGAGAGAAGTGTGGAAAGTGATGGGCAGGTAGTGGGGTTATTGAGAAGGGAGTGAGCAGTTTGGAGTTGAGTGAGAGTAAGTTGATGTGGGAGTTCAATCCAGAAGTTTCTGTAGGGCCAGGCAGTGGTGGGAGGAGCAGGGATGATTTACAACAAATCTAGCAACTTTATTGTATGTTGATTCGAGTTTGTGAATAAGGGAAGATTGTAGGTTAGTCAGGATAGGGGAGGCATAGAGTAGGGTGGGTAGTAAAAAAGTTCGAGCAAGGGCACATTTGGATTCTGCACTAAGGTATTTTTATTTCTGTAAAATAAGCATCATTTTTGGGGTTTATGTTTTGTTGGACCTGTAGGTCAAATTTTAGTTTGTCTTTCAACTTTTATAACAGTTTTGTTGAGAGAAGAGATTAAAAAGGTAGAGTTACTGTGGGAGAGGGAGTTAGTCAGAAAAAGGAAGATATTTTTGTTACTGGGATTGAGGATGAGCTGATTGTCATTGAGCCATCTTTCTACAGAAGAAAAGGAGTTTTGTATAGTAGTTAACAGGCCTGACAAGTTTTCAGAGTCAGATATCAATGTGGAGTCATCTGCATATTGGACAATAGAGGAGTGACCACAAGAGGCATGGAGGTTATTGGTAAAGATGTTGAAAACCAGAGGGTCAAGGCTAGAGTCTTGGGGTACCCCAATTTGTATAGAAAGGGGAGCAAGTGTTCAGCCATTTGATTGTTGTCTGTTAGAGAGGTAGCTGGAGATCTAGCTGAGGGCAGTCTGAGAGAGGTTGAGAGAGGATAGTTTAGAGAGGAGTAGAGAGTGAGAAACAGCGTCAAAGGCTTTAGATAGATCAAGAAATAGGCAAAATACAAGTTTGTTGTTGTCTCTGGCCATAGCAAGAGTTTCAGAGAAGGAAATAAGGGCAATGGAGGTGCTGTGTTTTGGGCAAAACCTGTGTTGTGTAGGAGTGAGGAGATTTTCTTGGATAAGGTATGTAATTAGTTGAGAGTTGATACATTTTTAAGGATTTTAGATAGTGGAGACAAGATAGCAATAGGTCTAAAGTTGCTAGGTTCAGTTGAAATATCTCCTTTGTGTAGAGGTAGAGTGTAGAAAGATTTACAGACGTCAGGAACTATGGATTCTTGAATGGATCTATTAATTAAAATAGAGACAGGAAAAGCAATAGAGTCAACAGCTATTTCAAGGAACTGAGGAGGAAGGTTGTCAATAGAGGGAGAGCAGGGTTCGAGTTTCAGGAGAAGTTTTCTGATGTAGGAACTAGAGACAGATTTGAATGAGAAAGTGTTGTCATTGGCAGTCTGAATGAGGAGGGTGGAGTGGTTTGTGTTACAGGCGTCTGTAGTAGAAGAGGAGTTATTAGGAATGAGCTTGGCAATAGTCTCTATGAAGTATTTGTTAAGAAGTGTTGCAGTCTCTGTTGGGGTGTTGTTAGAGAAGAAGTTGGGGGTAGTGGGGGTACCAGGATGGAGAATTTTATTAATTGTACTCCAAAATCTTTTAGGGTTGGTGGACTGCTTAGTTTTAGCTTGGATGTAGTAGTTTTTCTTATTGTGGTGGATGTTTTTTTTTTTTTCTTTCTTTTTTTGGGTGAGGTTCCCAAGTTCTCTGTAGTCTTGCAATTGTGAGGGTGATTTACATTTTAGTCAGAGTTTCCAAGCCTTATCTCTTTTTGCCATGAGTAAGTATTTCTAGTCAGCCAGAAGGCATAGCTGGATTTGACCCGGACTTTCTTTAAGGGAGCTAGGGTGTTCAGGATGTGAAGAAAGATGTGGTTAAATTTAAGTAAGTACAGCTTCATTAATGGGGAGAGAGTGCAGGAAAGACCAGTTGATAGAGGAAAGATTATTATTCAGAGCATCTGGGTTAAGGTTGGTGAGTTTTCTACAGTCTTTGTAAAGTTGAAGTCTCTGTGGTTGGAGGAGTATCGATAGATGTGAGTTGGCAGGTGGTTGCTTATAGTGCTGGAGGTGGTACAGGATTTATGGTACATGTGAGCTTTGTTAGTGAGGATCCAATCTAGAGTGGACCTGGGTATGTTTTTAAGTAGGTAGGTGGGGTTGGAGATCATTTGGGAATAGCTGACCTAGACCAGAGAATGCATGCAAGCAATAAAAAGTCTACAAAAACTATCAGAGACCTGGGAACAGGAGGGTAGGTAGTAAAGTAGGAGTGAGTCCTATAGTCAAAAGGAACAGGCAGAAATCAGAATAAATACAATAGTCAAAATAAGCAGGCAGAAATTAGGAGAATTTAGACTAGGGAGATACTGTACTCAACTAGATAGACTTTTAACAAGGAAGGAGGAGTGCAACTAACATTATGGGGAGGGGGAGTTAAAAGAAGCTGATATGCAGCCTAGTTTAAACACTATGGCAGGGGAAGAGAGAAAAAAGGTAAGAATAACTTGGAAGTCATGGGGGGTACAGTGCAGTTGGCATTACTGATGCAGAGATCAACCAAAAGGCACTATAAGTACCCATTTGCTTAACAAAGCTGTAGCTAGTGCTACTGAAAGGATTAAAAGACTAAATTCAGTGGAGTTTAGTTGAAAATAGCCATTGTAAGCACTTGGATTGAAGCAGAGAGGCTGTGGAGGTGATCAGCTATTAGTCCAAACGTTTTCTTAAGTTTACATTTTTGGAGTGTCCGCACTTTCAAGCATGGGGAGGGGAATAAACCAGACTCACTAAATAGTCACGATGTACAGGCACTAAAGGATAATAGAGAAGGAAGAAATTGTAGTAAAAGAGTTAGACAACCTCAGTGAAACAAACATAGTATCACTGTCACTCAGGTTGTATAACAAACACTAGGCAGCAATATTACTTTGCAATAACATTCTAATAATAGTTCATGTATACCTCAGCTACAGTCAGTAAACAGATTGCAGATAAGTAATAATTCTAGTTTGTACAAAAATATATAAATTGACTTCAGAATAAAAATAGAAACACTAACTGTAAAACCATGTGTAGCCAAGTAAGTTTTTTCATATACATATATATATATATATATATATATATATATATATATATATATATATATATATATATATATATATATATATCCCTGGTCTTAACAGGTACAGAAATTAAAATCAATATAAGAACAGAATCTACGGGTTCAGTTTAAAAACCCACGTGCAGCTCCCAATGCAGTGTTAGACCTTGAAGGTCAAATTAAATGCCAAAAGAAAATTAACAATATATATGACAAGTATAATATGTGCTTAAGTAAAGTAGTAGCAAGTGAAACAGTAACATGCAGTATACAGAAAACAAACACAGTTCCAGCCACTATCCCTGTATCATACGATGAAACTTTGATAAATGTTTACACTGTCAAATGTAGCAGTACAAAAAGGCTAAAATAAGGGTTTACATTTCAAAACACTAATTAAGAGAAAGCAAAACTTTGAGTGCTTACATGGGAGCTCACAACACCAGGGACCGCAGCTGCTTAGAGAAATTTAAAAGTGCCAACCAGGGTTTAAGAAATCTCTTACAGGTTAGAGGGGGAGGGTCAATAACACAGTCGGGTGGGGAGGGGATAACCAAATAATACAGTGTAATCAAACCTAGACCAGGGAATGTATGCAAGCAATGAAAAAGTCTAGAAAAACAAGAGACCTGGGAGCAGGAAGATAGGTAAGTAAATTATGAATGAGTCCTATAGGCACAAGACAAGACGAGCGTACACTGCAAAGTCCAACAAGGTTTAATAGCTGAGTAAAACAAGCTTACAGCAATCAGTAGTCCAGTGCACTCTCCGGTAACTGCCAAGCAATAAAAAGTTAAAAACAATCTGGCTGTACAGAATCCAAGTCACAAAGTGTAAAGCGCTTTTCGTTAGGAAACACTTCTCCTAACTTCTTCAGACAATAGTGCTCAGAAAGAAAAACAAGTTTAAGTACTATCCTAGTGACTCATACTAAAAGATTACTACTTCCACGGGTCCCTGAACATTAGATGTTAAGTTGTCAATCTCGCCTTCATTCTTGCTGGATGGGTTTGAAGCTGAACCTCGGCTCTGACTCGGCCTATTACTAAAGCTCGAGAGCTATTTTCACCGGCTCGAGGCTATACTATGTCCCATAATGCTAGGCATCATATACCCAGATCTCGTTTGCCACTTCAGCTACGAGGTTGCGTTTTCTCCGGCTCCAGGTCGTATTTAAAAATTTTGTATCTACAGTTAGTTTTTCTTGATATTTTTTTCTATTTAGTTTATTTAATTACTGTTTAGAGTGTAGCGACTAGTTTCCCTACCCTTTTTCCTTAGTTTTCCCTACCTTTTCTTCACCCTTAAGGTGGACAGGCCTAACCCTCCCTTCAGTAGTTAGTTCAGTTTTCCCCTTAGTGTGTGTATGTGGAATTTCTGTCTTCTTTTTACTAGTTAGCTTAACTTAAATTTTTTGTTGAGTGTGTTAGTGTTCTTGTGTAGTTTCTTTGTCTCGACCCTGTGGTATCATGTCCAAAGATACCAAGGTATTGGGATTCAAGAAGTGTGACTCGTGCTGTCGGAAGATGTCTCTGACAGATGGTCACAATTCTTGTGTGTACTGTTTGGGCCCTCTGCACCTGCAGGACTCTTGTTCCATCTGTCATGCGTTTAGCCCCAGAGTCCTGCAGGAACGTAGAAATAAGCTCATTCTCAGAGGCTTATTAAAGCCTGAAGGTTCTCCGTGCAAGCCTATCTCCGGAAAACCTTCAAAGCCCACCAAATAGTCGGCTCCATGTTCAGAGCCAGCACCGAGCGGTCCTCTTTCTGCCTCGTCGGTTCCAGCTGGAACCGATTCATCGAGGCCTCAGTCGGCTCCGGCTTTGGTGTCGGAGCTGTCCTCAATCCAAAAATGATCCTGGTCTCCTTCTCTGGAGTCGGTTAGATTGGCTCTGAAGTCTCCCTTGCTGTTGGAGCGGAGCCATAGGTCTTCCAGGCTCTCGGACCATGACCTCGAGAGGGTAGTCAGCAGGCTTTTAAAGTCATAGGCGCTGGCTCAGTTATTGCATAGCCCATCTCAACAGACAGGGGCTACCCCAATGCCTGCTCAAGTTCCTCCTCCGACTACTTTGTTGAGTTCGGAGCCAGAGGTCGTTGAGGTTAGTACCGCTGGGGCATCAGAACCGATCCTTCCATTATCGATTCCTTCATCGGCTCCGATCCCTTCATTGGCTCTGTCCTTGGAGGGATCCAGGCGTCGAGACTCCCTCGTCAGCTCCGAGGGGGCGAGTGGCATCGGACCCTTGTCCGACCCCGTTCTCCATCTCAGAGCCTCAGCGCAGGTGAGTTCAGCCCCGACATCGGCCTCAGAGCCGTCCCTCTCGGTACTGGGATGAGCTCTCATCTCCTCGGAGCTGGGTCCCTCTTCCCTGCCTGACAGGGGCACCTTTGAGGTCATGAGGAGTGTGCTGGCTCCCATACCGATGCCACGGTCGGCCTTGTCGGCCCCTCCTGCCACAGTGCCTGCTTCGTCCCCTGCCTACCCTCCTGAACCCAAGCGTGGAGAACCGACGCTCCAGGCCACTCCATTGGGCATTTCCTCCTCTTCCGAGGCCTCCCCTGATCCTGCAGAGGAGCCCCCTCGGAAGAGGACATGCAAGAGGAAGCATGTCGACTCCCCTGAGTTAGTGACATCTGACACCGACCTGGATGATTCAGAAGGGTCCCCAAGGTCCCCCTCTGAGGATGTCTCCTTTTCTGACATCCTAGAGATCCTTAAACAGAGGGGGAACTGGTCCATCCTCAACCCTTCCGAGGATGAGTCGGTGTACCTGGATGCATTCGGTTCTCGCCCTTCCACCTCCTGGGTGTCCCGGCCTTTTGACCCACTCATGGAGGTGGTGGCTAAAAAGGTGTGGACGGCTCCAGATACTATGGAACCAACTCCCCGGAGGCCTACAAAATTTATTACAGCCCCGGCAGACAAGCAGTTTCTCTCTAAGGGCGTCCCCGTTGATGCCATGGTGGTGGCGGCAGCCACTAAGAAGGAGTTGGCTGACCCTTCAGTACCTGTCCATCCTCCTAATAAGGAATCTAGGACGATGGATAGGTACGGCAAGCGGATGTTTTCTTCAGCGACCTTTGCCATGTGGTCGCTGAATTACTTGTGCCATTTCACCCATCTTCAGAGAGACCTCCTTAAAGAACTGAGTGATACCTTACAGGACCCAACAGCTGTGGGGACTCAGGAAAAGATCAACTCCCAGCTGGGGACCCTGAACTCTATTGTCAACTCCTCCATGCGGCTCATTTCTTATGCAGCCGATGGAGCATGTAGGGCCACAGGCACAGGTGTTGCTCTAAGGAGACATGCCTGGATGCAGCTTTGCAACTTTGCTGACCCCTTCAAGGCATCCTTCACTAACACCCCCTTCGACGGTTCTGCCCTGTTTGGACCTCAAGTGAAGGATACATTGACCAGGTGTGAGCAGGAAGGCAGGACTCTCTCTGCCATGGGAGTCCATTTTTCCACCCCTTCTAGACCATACCCTAAGGGTCAAAAGGGCGGAAAAATGTGGTTCAGTAAACCCCAGGGAGTACTGCCTGACGCACGTGGTGAGCTTCCCTCCAGAGGCAGAGGAGGGAACAATAACAGATGCCGCCCTAGGGGCGGGGGGGGTCCGCAAAATCAGGGTAGCAGAGAATCTTTCTCTGACAAACCCTTCCAGCACCCCTGAGGAGCTGCCCGACTGTCCACCTTTGGAGGCAGTCGGGGGAAGACTTTCACTGTACCCAGAAGCTTGGCATTCCTTTATGCAAGACAGATGGGTACAGTCGATCATATCCGAGGGTTACAGAATCCCCTTTATCCACACCCCGCAACAACCAAAAGGGCCTCTTCCAGACGTTCCACCCGGTCTGAGAGATCAAGCAGCGTCAGAAATTTCAAAGCTGCTGTCAAAAAGGGCCATCCGGCCAGTCCCAGCAGACCAACAAAGATCCAGAATCTACTCCAAATTCTTTTTGGTACCAAAAAAGACAGGGGACTGGAGACCTATTTTGGATCTCAGCAGGCTGAACAAGTCTGTTCAAAGAACAAAGTTCCGGATGGTCACACTACAGTCCATTCTACCCTTTCTGGGTCAGGACAATTGGATATGCTCTATAGAGCTTCAGGATGCGTACTACCACATCAAAATGAACAGGCACTCCAGAAGGTTTCTCCGCTTCTGGCTGGGAGCCAGTCACTACCAATTCAGAGCCCTGCCCTTTGGCCTCACCACAGCCCCCAGGGTGTTTGCCAAATGCATGGCAGTGGTTACGGCTTACCTGAGATGATGAGGATTCCAGGTGTTTCCATATTTAGACGACTGGCTCCTTACTGCCACCACCAGGCACCAGCTACTTCAAGCCAGGGATTACGCTGTGCAAACGTGCAAAGCGCTAGGCATCTCTATAAACTTTGAAAAGTCTGCCTTGTCACCCTGTCAGCATATTACCTTCATAGGTGCCGTGTTAAACATGGTGGAGTTGTCAGCAAAACTACCTACACAAAGAGTTTCAGACATTCGCAGCCATGTTCAAATCCTTGTACAGGAGGACAGGGTCCAAGCCCGATTTGTACTGAAAACACTTGGTCTAATGGCAGCAACAATCACCTTGCTCCCCCTAGCTCATTTTCATATGCGGCTATTGCAGTGGATGTTTTTTTCCCAATAGTCCTTTCAGCAGCTTCCCATGTCTCACAACATTCTCATCACTCAGTCATGCAAGAGACACCTCTCGTGGTGGATGGTCTCGCCACAGGTGCTCCTGGGCAGACCTGTTATTCTCCCCCCTCCGGTTGCCACCGTGACAACGGATGCCTCCCTGATCGGGTGAGGGGGGGTATTTTCAGGGCAGGACAGTCCAGGGCACATGGCAACCCTTCAAGTGCCACCTGCACATAAATGTCTTGGAAATGAGAGTGGTACCGTTGCAGGCCCTTCAGAACTCTCTACCCACCGGGACGATTGCAATTCAGACAGACAATATGTCTGTAGTGTGGTACATCAACAAGCAGGGTGGAACCAGGTCCTACCCCCTATGTTGGGAAGCGCTCAGACTTTGGCAGTGGGTGATCTCTTCTCAATGGTTTCTGGTAGCAACGCATATTCCAGGGAAGTCCAACATCATAGCGGACAGACTGAGCAGGGCCATTTTCATGCCCTATGAGTGGTCTCTCAACCAGCTAGTAGTGGAACAAATATTCAGAAGGTGGGGTCAGCCTTGCTGCGACCTTTTCGTAACCCTTCAAAACAGCAAGTGTCAGGATTTCTTCGCCATCTTTCCTCTTTCGGGTCTCCCTCCCAGAGACGCTCTAGTTCACGATTGGCCCCGGGGTCTTCTATATGCTTTCCCCCTTTTCCCTTAATTACTCAGTTAGTCCAGAAAGCAACTGCCTTGAGATCCAGGATGATCCTGATTGCCCCTTACTGGCCCCAAAAAGTTTGGTTTCCATTCCTGCAACGTCATCTACTAGAGCAGCCCTGGCATCTGGACCAAGTGCCAGACCTTCTGACCCATCAGTCGGGTGGGCTGCACCAATCCCTTCCATCTCTCAACCTCACAGCTTGGTTGCTCCACTTCCAACCCTAGCCAGGCTTCCCTTAATTTCTCAGTCAGTACGTGATATCATCCTTGCCTCTCACAAGTCTAACACCAGAAGGATGTATGCTAGTAAATGGAAGCGTTTCTCCATTTGGGCAAGGAAAAATCAAGTGGACCCTTTCACAGCTCCTGTCCAAACAGTTCTAGAGTTTTTGGCAGAACTTTTCCAAATGGGCTCTTCCTCAGCCACTATCAGGGTCCAGTCGGCGGCTATTGCAAATTTCCACATTGGCTTGTCAGAGACCAGTATTATGTCCCACAAGCTTTGCAAAGCCTTTCTAAAAGGAACTCTATTACTTAGGCCCCCGGTTAAAGACCCTCCTCCACCTTGGGATCTAAATTTGGTACTGTCTTCTTTAATTCTGCCTCCTTTTAAGCCAGCTGCTTCCTGCTCGTTAAAACTGCTCTCGTGGAAAACACTTTTCTTGGTAGCTATTACCTCAGCGAGAAGGGTTTCGGAACTACAAGCTCTCTCTGTGCACCCCCCCCCCCCATCTTGTTTTTCACAAAGATAGAGTGTCTCTTAGGACTAATCCTTCCTTTTTACCTAAGGTACTCTCTGAAAAAAAATCTTAATCAGACTGTTGATCTCCCAGTTTTCTTCCCAAATTATTCTGATAGAGCAGAGAGAAGACTACATTGTTTAGATGTCCACCGTCAACTACGCTTCTATCTTGATAGAACAAAACAGTTGAGAAAATCAGAACAGCTCTTCCTGTCTTACGCGGAAGGAAAGCAAGGTCTTCCAGTTTCTAAAGTAACTTTGTCTAGATGGCTGACCTCTCTTATCATGTTAATTTATCAATTGAGGCATAAGGAGCCCCCTACCAAGCCTAGAGCACATTCAACTAGAGCATTAGCTTCCTCAGTAGCTTTTCAAGCAAGGTTACCCATGGATTCTATTTGTGCAGCGGCCACATGGGCCTCCCCTCATACCTTCATTTTTCATTACAAACTGGACATCGCCTCCAGAAGTCGGGCTGATTTTGATTCCACTGTACTCAAGAGTCTGTTCCATTGAGCCACCCAAGACTAAGGTGCTAGGGACGCTGTCCCATCCAGCAAGAATGACGGCGAGATTGACAACTTAACATTGAGAAGTTATGTACTTACCATAACGTTCCATGTTAGTTGTCTTCTTCTCGCCTTCTTTCTTGTGTCCCACCCTCCATCCCCCTTGCCTGGAAAGACCTAGAGTATCTTGTGAGATATCTCTTGTCACCAGAGTTATCTTCTCAGTTAGCTCTCTTGCTCCCCTTTTGGTAGCCCTTGTAAGAGATATATGTAGAAGAGCTCATTTTTAACTATATTTGATAGATTTACTCTTTTCTTGTGGTGGGACATGTATGTCCATAGTGTTAGCTATCAAACGAGATCTGGGTATATGACGCCTAGCATTATGGGACATAGTATAGCCTCGAGCCAGTGAAAATAGCTCTCGAGCTTTAGTAATAGGCCGAGTCGGAGCCGAGGTTTGGCTCTGAACCCATCCAGCAAGAAAGAAGGCGAGAAGAAGACAACTAACATGGAACGTTATGGTAAGTACATAACTTTTCATTATAAGTAAAGTGAACTAACTACGATTTTAATTAATAATATTTAATTTGCTATATGTTCCATTATAAGACAACAGAACTTTGTTTTTTTATAAAACTAAGGCACTCATTTTACCTAATGACTTAACAAAAAACAAACTGTTTGACTTCAGTATTTTAGGATTACACCTTTAAATTATGTGACTGTGCTTAATTGGCTTAATTGTATTAACAAGTATGAGTCACTAGGATAGTACTTAAACTTGTTTTTCTTTCTGAGCACTATTGTCTGAAGAAGCTAGGAAAAGTGTTTCCTAACGAAAAGCGCTTTACACTTTGTGACTTGGATTCTGTGCAGCCAGATCATTTTTAACTGTTTATTGCTTGGCAGTTACCGGAGTGTGCACCAGACTACTGATTGCTGTAAGCTTGTTTTACTCAGCTATTAAACCTTGTTGGACTTTGCAGTGTACACTCGTCTTGTCTTGTGCCTATTAGTTTTTGGACGTTTTTAGTAAACATGAATGAGTCCTATAGTCAAAATGAACAGGCAGAAATTAGGAGAAATACAAAAGACAAAAGAAGCAGGCAGAAATTAGGAGAATTTTGAGTAGGGAGATACTCTATTAGATAGACTTGACAAAGAAGGAGGAGTATAACAGTATGGGGAGGGGGGAGTTAAAATAGTTTATATGCAGCCTACTTTAAATACTATGGCAGAGGAAGAGAGAAAAAAGGTAAGAATAACATGGACGTCATGTGGGGGGTGGGCAATACATTGCAGCTGGCAATACTGATGTAAAGCTCAACCAAAAGGCACTACAAGTGCCCATTTGCATAACAAGGCAGGAGCTAGTGCTACTGAAAGGATTAAAAGACAAAACTCAGTGGAGTTGAGTTGAAAATAGCCATTGTAAGCACCCGGATAGAAGCAGAGAGGCTGTGGAGGTGATCAACTAGTATATTTTTGGAGTGCCTGCACTCTCAAGCATAGAGAGGGGAACAAACTGGACCCACTATGTAGTCGCTATGTAAAGGCAATTGGAATTCACAACACTAGGGACCACAGCTGCTTAAAGAAATTTAAAGATCCTTCTAGAGAAAGCTAGAATGGACAAAAGCCATGGTCATTCTTATAGTTACATTTTGGTCTTAACTGTAGCTTCCACTTGTGTGACATCTCCATCTGATGTCCATCAGAACACTTCTGAAACATCTGTCAAGTATATCTCATTTGGACCTTGTTACCTTATGACAGACAGGAATGTTTCTTTTCAGTTCTACTGATAGTCAGGGACCCTTCTTACCTGGAAAGGATGGCCCAGATCCTAACTTCATAGACCAACTACAAAAAGACATTAAAAAGTGGATGGACTTGTTTTTTAGTTCATACCATTGTTAGGGGCTTGAAGCTGTTAACTGCTCATATTCCTGCTTATTTTTGAAGATATTTTACTGAGGTTTCATTTATAATTGTATTGAAACTCATTTGGCAGCCATAATTAAATTACTATCAGGATGCTAAAATGTTATCTTTGTTTCCCTAAACCTTTGTTAGACTTTTTCTGTAATAAGTTTTCCACATCAGAGGATCTAAAAACAGGTGTGTGTTATGTAGTAACCAAAAGCTTTGTGTTATGGACAACAACACGCTGTCAAGATTCGAATGGCTGGTGTGTATCCTGTCTCATTCTGTCAGGATGCTTCACTCCTCCTGTCTCCAGAAGCTTAGTACATTGGATTATTTGTATTCCCTTAACTTTTCTGTCTGACAGCGAGCAGCAGAGTATGATTTGCTCATTTTACATTTTTTGGTTTGCCAACAGTGGTAGGAAGCTACTGTTTATTGACTGTAGAATTTCTGTCCTTACTGGCCCCTTAACAAGCAGTAGGCTTTTATGATTAGTTTACAAGCTGCAAATAGCAGTACACTTAATTGGAGGAAATTGGTATGGAGAAAAATGATTTCATTGAGCCAGGAGGGCTGTATTTCTATACCAGTTAAAGTAATATTAAAGTGGGCTTCAATCTTTAAGGAGACGGAACTCAAATTACATGAGCATGATATGCATTTTCTACTAAACCTTTCTGGATGGCACCCCAAACACAGCTAATATTGGGAGCTTTTGTTTTCAAAAGGCATACTGCATTTAGCCTTTCTAGTTCATGATATGTAATCAAGTCATCTCTGAGGTGCTTAAAGTAAAATTATGCTGCGTCTTGGCATCTTTTGGGTTCAAGAGTTCTGTTGCAATAGTTATGATGTTTACATAACAAAGTTGCATTTGTGAAATTTAAACTCCGATGATGTCTGAACTGCCAATGATCTGCCAAAGGAGGCTACTGTTCAAATGAATATGCAGGTATGTTGTATGTTAGCTATCTGAGAATGAATTGTATTCCTCAGTGGGATTTTTGAAAGCATTATGTAATTGTTTTAAATTTTGATTTGGATGTTTATTTATTGGTGTACTGAAATATGTTTTGCTTGTTTTTGACAGTAAGTGCTTGGTGGTTGTATTGGTATTGATGCTGTTTCAGTGATTTTGTTCTTTTTTTTGTGTTTCATTTATTTTGATGGTCATTTCACCCATGTTGACCTGATGTATAAACATACCTCCTACACACACCTCAACCCCTACGTGCTGTCATTACAGCCTGTTTTCCTTTATTTGTGTTTGGTATTTTCCTGCCCCCCTGCTGTTATTAGATAGTTAGTACTGTCCTGAAGCTCTTCTCCATCTGCATATGATTCCTTTTTCTGTGTTATAGTGTCTTCAACCTAAGATATTTGGGGCTGCAGAAATTGCCAGTTTTTACCTCTTGCACCTGTTGTTCCCTTTGAATTTCTAAACTGGATTAAAAAGAATCATTGGCATGTTCAGCAACATTTTTGTGAGTAAGCTATGCATCATCTCTGTCAATCAGCAAAGAGATGTTCCATCTGCACATACTGGTTCATAGGTTCATAGATTAGTACTAAGCTAATTGCCCTTGCGAGCCATTTTAAGCCTAGCCAATTATCCCTTGTGAGACTCGAACCCTGCACCTTGTCTTTGTTAGGTAAACACCTTAACCATTAGGCCGCCCTCCCAACCCAATCTCAGAACGGGTAACATTTGCATAACTTGATATTGGTGCCAGAATATAAAAACTGGTTAACCTTGCAAGCCCTTCTACAATCTTTACTGTAGTAAAAACTGGTTAGCCTTTCAAGCCCTTCTACAGTCTTCACTGAAGTTAAGAACTGGAAAGCACCTGCAGGATATTCTACACTGAAGTCAAGCTAGATCACCCTTGCAAGCTCCCTCTGCCTTCTGCTGGAAACTGTGAGTAAAAAAAAAAGATTCTCTGCTTTGGAAGGATCATCAGTTAGAGAAACATTAATTCAAGTGTATCCACTTGTGTGACTGATATCAAGCTATATTCCTTGCTAAAGTGTCAGATTATATTGTAAAGTTAGGAATCTGTCTGCAGCCAAGAGTATTCCCTGATATTGCAAGTTTGTGTTCACTTGGGCCTTTCTATTTGCAAGTTATAAAAGTTCACCACAAAATAGGGGCTTGTCTACATGCAAGTATTATATAGCAGCAGCATTGCCTGTGTTCATTCTGGAAGCTTCCAAAACTTCCCCCTGTAGTTTCACAGCATGTTTACAAATACGCGACTGTGGATTTTACAAGGTTTTTTTTGTTAATTGTTCAGCTGCCAAGACTCATAGCCTGAACAGCATTGCTGCATGTTATAGTTCCCTAAAACCCCTGTGAATCTGGCATAAAGGAACTTACCAAAGAAAAATGATAAATTAGTAACTGTTGCGGCTCAAGACACTGATATGCAGGGAGCAGAGAAAACCTCCAGATGCAAGGCCAAGAAGCCGTCTGTGAAATGCATGCAAGCTTATGATGCTCAAAGGACAGAAATGACTGATGGTTTGTTGGAGCTATGGAATAAAGTTTAATCACTGCATATCCATTGCTGATGAAGCTGACAATAATGCTCTGCAACTCAGTGATGCACTCACAAGACTCAAAAAGGCTTATGGAAATTACAAAACACTTGCTTAAAAATATTCTGCCTTCTCGTCAAGTCACTTCACTTCAGTCAAATTGCAGGAACTAACATTTGTATGCATGTGTAAATCCTAAACAGAAATACTTCAGTTTATGCAGCTTGCAGCAGTAAAGTTTTTCAGATGTCTGAATCCAGATTGAGCCTACAGTGCAGGAAAGTCACTCTGCCATAAATTCTCCATAAAGGTGGACATCTACTTGTTACAGCAGCCCACTGCCTGTTGTGTTTCACCGGCTTCTCGAGTGACTCCGAAAGATTTCCAGCCATCTGCAACAACAGCCTGATCACCTGTTTTCTTGCTAAGTGGTAAGACTTTTTTCTGTGTCACATTTTTAGTATGGATGCTATTAGACAGAATTTAAGCAAGTATAAGCCAAGCTTTACTCTTAATGTAGCAGAACAACCACATAAAATATGGAGTAAATTGCAATGTTGGTATACACAGCACATTAGTAAATGTAAAACCTTATTAGGGCAAATTGACATACAGGCATTATGTAAGTGGATTGTAACATTTGATTGGTATTTGCAACAACAAAATGAAGTATATCATAGTAAATGTTTATTGTGTGATTCAACAGAAACTGCATTTTGTGTGCCATGCCATAAAAAAGTATTGCATGATATGGCTAAATAAATAGACTGTGAAGGCAGATCTGTTCATGATATAGAATTAACTAAGGGTAAAGAGTTTTCATTATATCCAGATGTAAAGCTTATGTCCTATCAGTATATTAATCTCTGTTATTGACAGAATCCTCTGTAGATCTTGTAACACCCTTTAAAAATTATGTACAAGTTTGGAATGACACCACGACTAAACATACAGATGTGGACAGAAACAAAGCTTATGATAAAATGACAGAAGAATTTAATAAATTTTTTAAAAGACAAACAAAGTGAGTTTAAAAAGTTCAGGAATGACATCCAAGATCTCTGTCAAAAGTGCATAGGAGCCCTGCAGTCAACAGAGGAATCTAATAACAGGTATCATACATCCCTTAAACAATTACAAGCAGAAATGACAGACCTTAAACCGTATATGAAGGAAAAGGAAGAAGATTTAGATGAATTAACAGAGACTAACCTACAAAATACAATTTTGATATCCCAGCTTAAGGAAGAGTTAAAAAACACAGAGGCAGTCCAAATTATAGAACAGGGACAGGGGACCACTACAGATTTGTATACGCAGTCTAGATTATTACAGAGTTTACCACAGTGGAATGATAAAAAATGCATATTTTATAACATGCTTGCATTTGAAAAATGGGTGGCATATACAGCAGGGTTTGGTATATGGACATATGCATTACTTAGATGTTTCTGGAGTTTCATTCCCAAATGTTTTAAAACTTTCATTCAATTAAAACAAGATGCTTATAAATTCCAACAGCATTTACACAAGGGCAGCTTCTCATAGCTAAATTATTAGATAATTTCAAAATTACTATCACAGATAAATTAATGGAACAAAGTGAACATTTTAGGCTAGCTTTTTAAATCATATATATATAAAATCAGACAGAGACATGGGAAAAAAGAGAACTACAAAAACAGCTAACACATTGCTTCTTAGAGCAAATAAAAGGGGTTCCAGGGGACATTAAAAGTATTTATGAAGAAAATTCTGATATCCTCACTGATTCGGTGCACAAAATAATGAGGGGCAGGACTATGGCTGATGATAGGACATTATACTCACATCGTATCTTTGCATTTGAAGATGATAGTGAGCCATTTGAGGTAATTGGTGAGGTAAAAAACAAGGGAAGGCAATGGTGGTGTGATCAACCACCAGCAGAAAGAGCTGCATCAGCACCACCAGCTCCTACCTCTATGTCTTTAGTACCAGGTTCAGGCACAGGTAATGAACAAAAGGCACCAACATGCTTCTTTTGTAAAAAAAATAGGACATGTTAAGCAAAATTGTGATCATTACAAATTCTGGCATAAAAAGAAGAAAGAACAGGGGGGGTTTCCAAAAAGAGAGCCAAAATATTTACAATACAAGTCAGAAAAGCAGGATTATGTACAAAAACCTTACAATATTGGTAAAAACAGCTATAAGGGACATCAGTATGCAGGAAAAGGGGAAGTATGCCTTGTAGATTTTCAAGGAGTTTCACCTGTAAATCCAAAACATTTGATAGAACAGGCAGAAGGAATAGCTAGGCAACAGCTAAGAAAAGAGATTGAAAAGCCTAAATATGTAGATCACGCAGACACAGAGGAAGATAACAAGCAAGAACATGAGGTGTGTCATATTGCATTTGATAATAAAGGAGAGGATGAGTGGATCTCCTTACAATGGGGATGTGCCCCCCTACTCTGGTATCTTTCCTGACTACATTTATAAAGGGTCGGGATGGATGACCACCGATTGATATCTGGATAGAGGGGTCACTGTGGAAAAATATCTTATTAGACACAGGAGCAGCAGTATCTGTCACAAACAGACAGTAACCACCAAATCCTATAAAAAAGGTTTGCATTTCAGCATGTAATGGCACAGGATGCTATGCAGTGAGTAGCCAAAATGTGGATATAAAGTTTAGCCAAGAGGGACAACATGGAAGGGTGCATTTTTAATGCATCCATCTTGCTCAACTACCATTATTGATATGGACATTCTAGGGCCTTAGGTAGATTAATTACTATGCCTAAATGGAATCCTGTGGATAGTAGACAAACAAAAAGGAGAGGGAGAGCAAAGTACAGGTTGCTATGCAATCTTTCTACCTGAAAAACCCGACAAACCTACAGGATATGTGATTACAGACAGTGAGGATGTGTGGAAGCATTTACAACAGCAATTCCCATATCTGTGGTCCAAGGGTCCCAGTGATTGTGGGAAATTAGAAAGCCCAGTAGGAATAGGAAGTGATCAGGACTATATACCACCTTTTCAAAAACAATATCCTATTCCTAGGGAGGCAGAAGAACATATGGAAAAATGTATTACAGAATGTAAAGAAGAAGGGATTATACAAAAAAGGCAACAGTTCTACAAATTCACCAATCTGGTCAGTCAAGAAAAAAGATGGTTGATATCATCTTGTTATTGATTTATGGAAGGTTAATCAACATACTACTCCTACAGCACATTTGATGCCAGAAGTCTCAGAGTTGGCTGCACATATTAAGACACAATGTAAGTGGTTTACAGTAATAGATTTAGCAAATGGCTTTTTTGCAGTACCACTCAGGAAAAACAATTGGCCAAGATTTGCCTTTACATTTAAAGACCAGCAATATGTCGCGACAAGGTTACCACAAGGATTTCAAAATAGTCCAGTTATTTTTTCATCAGACAGTAGGATCCATTTTACAATATTTGGAAAAGGATGATTCAGTGATACATTACACTGATGATATTTTAATTCAGTCAGAAACAGTATAGGAGCGTATGCAGATATAGGAGCATATTAAGAGAGTTTTTCATACTCTACAGCAGGCAGGGTTTAAGGTTAAAAGTGAAAAAAATTCAGTTTAAGTCACAAAAAGTCAAGTTTCTAGGTACTATTATAAAACCGACAGGAAGGTATCCTTGCCCTATGCATGTGCAAGGCATTTTACAGATAGAAAAGCCATTGACTATAGCAGACCTACATAAATTCATGAAAATCATGAATTACAATAGGGAATTTAGAGAGGATTGTGCAGCCATGGCTGCTCCCCTATACAAAATGTTAAAGGAACAAAAGAACTCCACCTTTATAAAGTGGGGATCTCATGAAGAGTAGGCATTTTCATAAATAAAAATAAAATTAGCACAAGTTACAGAATTACTAGCACCCACACCAAGGCTACCATTTGTGCTACAAGCAGCAACGGGGGAAAAAAGACTGTCTGTGGTACTACTACAGGAATGGCCACATGGTAACAACAACAGAATGGAATAAACATTATGCCCAATCACTTTCTTTAGTAGAAATTCCAGTGGAATTGTGCTAACATCCATGTATACAGCAATTGGTAGCCATTTACTGGGGTAGTAAACAAACTGAATATTTGACAATATTTCCAGCATTATAGTACAAACACCACATCAAACAGTAAAAGCTCTGATAGACAATTTTTAAATGAATAAAATCACAGACAGTATTAGTCAGGCAATCTTTGCAAAATGGATGGCACTTTTCGGAATGAAAACTGTCACTATACAGACGGGACAAATACTATTTGTCAAACCATGGGATATGAAGGAAAACAGCATAACTGTTTAGAAAAGATAATGTCACCTGATGTGCAATTTTTAGTATCTGATTTTGATCACTTTAAGCCATCCATCTTTGTGGACGGAGCATGATATCAGGACCAAGGCAGATACTGGACAGGATTTGCTGTAGTTCCAGAGAATCCACAGTTGGGTTCTCCTGAACTAATCAAGTTACCAGGGCATATGTCAGCTCAAAGAGCTGAACTGGAGGCAGTACTGTACGTGCTAAAGTATTACAATCCTATTAGCATTTTTTCAGATAGTGCTTATGTAGTAAATTCTTTAAGATTGCATATGGAAACCTGGGTAAGGCAAAGATTTGTGGACAGTGTAGATAAACCATTATGGCATGCTAAAGTATTAAAAGGCATATATAAAGTTATAACAATGTCAAATCAACAAGGACAGTATAGCATCTTAGAAGTAAAAGCACATCAAAAGCCAACCAGTGAAACTTACAGGTTAAATGCGTTAACTGATACTTTGGCAAAACAAGCAGCACAAAATGGAAAAGAACTTCCAGAATATGAGTATGCCAGTGTAGAAGTTAGTGTCTTAAAAGAGTTAGATGAAGAATCAATAAAAAAAGACCTTGTAAACATACAAAAATAACAGGGCTTAAAAGAAGAAACTGATCAGTGCAGATTAGCAGGTATACCACCAAAGGAGTACTATGCATACACTACCTCCAAAGGGTTACAGTTGCCATATGTACCATCTCAGTTGGCACGCCAATTGCTCAAGTTAAATCACCAAATACTGGGCCATGTAGGAGTTGATAAGTTATGGCCAGTTGTAAAAGAAAAGTATTGGAACCCAAATGTAAAAAAGGTCTGCAAGCTGATTGTAGAAGAATATTTAATCTGTCTGTAGGTAAATGCTAAAAGCAAAAGGCCTCAGTTACATCGAGTACAGCCAGTGGATGGGCCATGGTATCCAGTTCAAATAGATTATGCTGGTCCATTACCAACAACAAAGGCAGGTTACAGGTATCTACTAGTAGTAGTGGACGTCTTTTCAAAATGGGTAGAAACAATTCCTACCAAAACCATGACAGCATAAACAGTAGAAGCCTTATGGAAAAATATTTTCTGTCATTGGGGATGGCCATGGGTCATAGAGTCAGACAATGCCCCACAGTTTTTTTAGTGATATCATTAAACAAATATGTAATTTGTTAGGCATACTACAAAGGTTTCATGTACCATATCATCCACAATCTAATGGCATTGTAGAACATATGAATCGGACGTTAAAAGAATGTCTAAAAAAGGCATGCTTGAAAAAGGACAATACATCTGCCTGGTATTTTAATGGGTATTCGAGCGACACCAAACAGCAAAACAGGTATTTCCCCATATGAAACTTGAAATAATGACAGGCCACAAAATGACCATACAATTACCATTTGATCCAGATATACCTAATGGTAGGCCCATGCTAGAAGTCAGCAAACATCAGAAATGGCTAAAACAGCTTACTAGCATATCTGACTATAATGCAAGGGAGCAAGCGTTTCATCTATGGAAAAAGGTGCCAATGTTACCAGCTGAAGAAAACCTTCCCAGCAGAAGAAAAGTATTGGTAAAAACATTCCAAACTGAACGACCATGGGCTAGCAATTGGCAAGGCCCTTTTGAAGTAGTGGAAAAAAATTGGGCCATTAGTGTACAAAATCAAAGGAAAGAAAACAGAACAATGTTGGTGCTTAAAGATCAACTAAGAATGATAAAAAATAGTGAGCAATGTAAATCTAATTAAGTGTATTCTCTTGTAGGTTTCCAACAGAGAAAACCATAATGAAATTGACATGGTTTAAAGTGAATCCTTTTGAAAATCCAGTTTCGGATGGCCAAAGGCAAAATTATTCAGCAATGGAATTTCTATTTAAAGGATTTTTTATTTAAATTGATAATAGCTATCATACTAACTATTATTGTATTGCTTAGTATTAAGTTATACTTACAACCTGTTAATCAAACTGTAAAGTTACATGACAGAGTAAAGAAATTTGGAAAAATAAACAAGGTTGGTCACCATCTTTTAACACTTGGCAAGACAATGTTGGTATGCAAAAAAGCATGAATGTTTCTAATTGTTGGGTATGTAGTTTAATACCAGCAATAACAGGGGTCATGCATCTAATACCTATTCCACTAAATTCTCTTAGTAGTTGGAGGGTATTAACCAATGAGATGGGAGACCAGGTCATAAATGTTCCAGCACAGTAAGCAGCACCATAATAAATTAATTCTTCAAGCCCCTCTCAGTCTGTGAATGTCACACAGGTATAGTTCAGACATTGTAAACGTGTCCCTGACATACTCTGCCTAGGTCACTGTGTTGTCAATATTCAAATATCATCACTTGAGATCTATAGCTAGCATACCTGGCAACCCCCTACAGCAGGAATTCAGGTAATCGCCATTATTAGTGGGG
The DNA here is from genome assembly GCF_019279795.1 of Protopterus annectens. Lineage (NCBI taxonomy): Eukaryota > Metazoa > Chordata > Ceratodontiformes > Protopteridae > Protopterus > Protopterus annectens. The sequence continues at coordinate 1,665,640,999 of NC_056744.1, read as the reverse complement.
CGATACAGACCTAGCCTCAGTGACAGAGTGTACATATTGGTCTTACAAACTAAGAGTATGAATACAGTAACAGATATTACTGTAGTATAACTGCTCTCTGAGGGTTCCGGCATGTGGCATCCAGATTCTCTACATTCTGAGAACAACCATTAATTATTGTCCAACCATTTGCCAGACATCCACATGTTTGTGGCAAAAGGACCGCATACATTAGGCACACAAAAACATTCCACAAACATCTGTGTACTGGAGAAGTAGAACGCCTACAAGGAAGATAACCAACAGCAGGTTTGCATTGCTGTCTGTCATTGTGGCACACTGATGTTTCTGGACTGTCCTCATATACTTGTACTAACACACACCAATGTTTCTGACAATGGCTGTATGACATAGTACTGGGACGTTGCCCATAGGTGACACATCACAGTAGATGGCATTGATATGTGTGGAGACATGCAGTACACACACTGTCACAGCACATAGGGACATAACCGGTATTGCTACTATGTTGCTGATAGCCACATACATAGTGTGTTGATAGACTGCGAGGTACGACATGGGAAGTTGCAGTGGATAATGCAGGCCAATGTGGATGTGCAGGGTCTGTACATAGTGGATAGCAATGTATCTGGTCCCGTGATGAGTTCCCCTCGACTTGCCTTAATCGACGGAGGCACCTGCCATTTTCAGACACTGAATATAATGTTATCCTGGATGGACTCAGACTGCATCATAACATTCTGCTCTTCAGAGGTCACCAGCATCATGAACAATGTACAGCACTGTGGGCTGACTTCATCACAGCTGTCAACCAAGTAGGGCTATGGGAAAGAACATACAAGCAGGTCCAACATGGGGTAACATACATGGTCAATGCTGCACAGCAAAGGGTTGCCACTGTGGCCAGTGACCATGCTGCTACTGGTGGATGGCCTTCTGCACAACAACTACTCTCAACCACAGAGGAATTTCTGCCGAACCTGGGATCAACCACCAGCTCCCAAGCATCCATCACCTCATATATCGTGGAGGTGGGTGCCACAGCATCCACATCAAAGGAGAATCCAGGTAAGCCACCTGTGTTCATCACTGTAATACTGTATCAGTCATTGTGGCAGCCTGTGCATACTAGTACAAGGGTGTCAGGTCTATCTGCATGGGGGGGGGGGTTGGTTTTAATGCACAGTTGTGCACACATACTCATAATGTCAGCAATGTAGGCAGTATCACATTACCTACTGTACATGTTGACATATGCACATATCATCATGTAACAATGCCGCATTTGGTATTGCTGACAATACCTCTCCCCCACATTTCCTTAGGTACGTGAGGTGTGGCCAGAGTCCAAGGTTGTGTACCTGGGGAGTGTTATATTGTTGTTTGATGGGTCATATATACCCTAACAATGTCAGGGACTCCCATTTTGCCCTAGATACAACTGATATGGCTTAGCCAGAGTACAATGCTTGTATGTTCAGTTTCAGATGGGTTGACTGAAGTGCACTGAAATGGTAATCACAGTTGTGTATCTGTAGGAGGAAATCAAACTGAAGAAACCAAAGAACATACCCAAAGAAAACACAGGTGGTGACTGGAAGGTGAAAACTGCAAAGTCCAACAAAATCCACAAAATGTAAAAGTTAAGCACACAATTTTATTCAAATCACTTTTCGTCCAGCTGATAGCCAAACTTCTTCAGACAACAAGATAAAATAAACTACTACATCCAGCTCTATTTATACTTCATCTAAACCATTTGTTGTACAAACTGATTAATTGGTAGGGAAACCACTTTAAAGAAACAGGTTCCTCAAAAGTGAAATAAAATACATTCCTCCAGTTTAAACACACATATAAATGCATGTTAAAAAGTAAAAAATATATATATGAAATATATAACATGGTACCATAAATACTTATTTACTCATTTTAAAAACATACATAGCCCTAAGGCTTTCATAATGTGTGCACATTCACCTTAAAAGACTTCTTAATTTTAAAATACAAGACAAAGAAACTTTGTCATTCAAATCAGGAGCCCTATATGATTGTAACTTTAACTGCCAAATCAACTCCTGCCTTTCCAACAGGAGTTGAAATGGGCCCCCTTTAACATCGAGCGTGATTTGATCTAATACTCTAAAAACAAAGGAGTGTGTAGGGTGTTGGTCACAGTGCTTAGCTAGAGCATTTTCCAACTTGTTTTTTCTTATACTATACAGGTGCTCATAAATCCTGTCTTTAAGTTTCCTGTCAGTTTTGCCCACGTAAAACGCAGGGCAAAGCTGACATGAGGCAAGGTAAACCACTGACTTAGATGAACAAGTGTTTGGACTGCCAAAGTTACATAAAGATATTTCAACCCCCCCCCCCCCATGAGGGTTTTGGCTAATGTTAGGTCTTCTATTACTTATGCTATGGCCAAATTGGTAGACAATATTTTAAAGAAATATGTGAGGAAAGAGTCTCAGATATGTAAAGACTCTTGGTCTTTTTTGGCAGCAATTGAAAGTTTTCCTTACCATGAAAATATAAAATTCTTAACTGTGGATGTCATTGATTTATATTTTTCAATCCCGCATGCTTTAGGTATAGAATGGGTAGTCGAATGGATGTTAGCACATAGCCTTAGGGCTATGTACGTTTTTAAAATAAGTAAATAAGTATTTATGGTACCATGTTATATATTTCATATATATATTTTTTACTTTTTAACATGTATTTATATGTGTGTTTAAACTGGAGGAATGTATTTTATTTCACTTTTGAGGAATCTGTTTCTTTAAAGTGGTTTCCCTACCAATTAATCAATTTGTTCAACAAATGGTTTAGATGAAGTATAAATGGAGCTGGATGTAGTAGTTTATTTTATCTTGTTGTCTGAAGAAGTTTGGATACCAGCTGGATGAAAAGCGATTCAAATAAAATTGTGTGCTTAACTTTTACATTTTGTGGATTTTGTTGGACTTCGCAGTTTTCACCTTCCAGTTGCCACATGTGTTGTTTTTTTATCTGTAGGAGCAGTAACACAGTTGCACTTATTTTTGAGGAGGTCTATGCAGTCTGCGATACGGGGCAATAGTATGCTCAAGACAGGTGCACTGTCTCTTAGTTGTAGGTCTGTCACATATCCTGACATATTGCTAATCTCACAGGTGTATAGTAGTGACAACATTAACTGGACGGAGCTGTAGTGCATATTATAAAGGGCCTGTCTTCTCTGTGTATGTTGTAATCGGCTTGTGTGTTGGGCATGGGATCAGACATAAGATGTGGGATGTGTAATGCAGTTGTGGCTCCTCACCTTAATGTGTCTGTGTGGATCACCAATCATAACAGTGCAGGTAGTAATGTACTTACTTTGTCTTCTTCCTCACAGGTGACTGAGAGGGTTGGAGTGTGTCCCCCCTCACAACCTGATGTCAGTGTCTCATTGGACTCTGATAATGATGGTGGACATAGTGAGGCAAAGGTGGGGTTATTGGGGGCTGAATCAGTGCTGTGGGCTTACATCTCACTTCCTCCCCTAGTGTCCCTGCACACAGTCAGTATGCCCACACATACCCAGTCCCCTGCGGCCACAGATATCGGACAGAGTGTGGTGGCATCAAACAGGAAAGTGAGTATAGACACTAGCCATAGCCAGAGACCTGGTCAGGTCCCACACAGGCAGATTAACAGGGGTGCTTGAAGGAGGACTGCTGCCCATCCACCACCTGTCACAGGTGTCACATCTTGGGTCACTTGATGCATGTTTCAGTCTGTCATGGAGGCACAGGCATGTTCCAAATGCAACAATAGATAGATGCTCATGATCATGGATGCAGCACAGTCGAACATCCATGACTCCCTCTACCACATTGGTGATGCCATGGATTGCTTCACTGATGTAATGCCAGACAGTGGGGAGGGACAATGTCAGTCCTTGACTGCACATTGTCTATGCTGGAACATCTGCTGGGAGTAGGGCATCAGACACATGGATGTAGGTCAGCAACTACCTCTGCTGAGAATCCACGTGGCTGTGCATACTCACACTCCCGTAGTGGCAGTACCTCCAGCACCACAGCACAGTATGTGCTGTCCACACCACAACATGGCAGGCCATGGTCACATGGTCCAGGGCAGTCACGTGAAGGACATGGGTCTGGCAGACACCAGTCAGTGACTAGCACTGCATCTGACCCTGGGCATGGTAGTGCCAGTGCTACTCCTGGCAGAGCCAGTTCCCATTTTTGTGGCCAGAGACGGTGAACTTTCCACTCTGCCATGTATAGTCCACAGCTCTCCAACATACCCACATGTAGGGCTAGCACCTGGCTTGACTGTGTGCATGCACACACTCAAACATCACTGTCACATGCAGGTTGCAAACAGACACAGACAGCATCTCTCCATGGCTCAGCTGACCAGCACCCCTTCCTGACTCTCACACACAATGTCAACTGTTTGGCACAGAATAGGCCTCTGGCACCCACACACCACATGATGTGCATATGATGATACCTGTGCCACATCCCTGCCATCCATACCATCGATGCAGGGACATGCAGAGATGTGCCTGATGCACAGGGTGACTATATTACATTACAACATTTTGTGGTGCGGTAATGTAATGTTATAATAGCTGCTGTATGTTGGCATGTGTCATGAGTACACATCAAAGTGTTTGTACCTTTGCTGCATGATGTTAGATTGGTGATTGTGTTGCAAAATGACAGGTGTCTCTCAGAACTGTATATGTTTCTGTTCCAGAGATCCAAACAGCTATGCTGTAAAGACTTGGTGGCAATACAGAGGCTCAGGATGGCACAGCAGCACAGCGGAAATATGAAATCAGTAAGATACAGCTGTATATGTGCATGGTTACCTAGCTGTGTATGTGTAGAACCGTGTGTCAGGGACAATGGGAGTGGGCAGTGTACTCCTGCATGCATACCCCCTGATGAGGCATGCTACCCTTGATATGTGTCACCTGGCTGTTCTGTACTTGCAAATGTAGTTGGTGGCAAATAACATAAAAGCCTAAGTAGAGGTGGGGTATTTAGGGCCAGCAGCTAGTCACAGGGCCTTAAAATGTATAAGCATTGCACACAGATAGGTGAGAAAGGCACACTACTGCCAGGGGATATAGTTACACATAAACTCACAGAGTTGTCCTTACTGAGATTAGACCCCTACCTATTAGTTTATACTATAGTACTAAGTACTTGTCGCATGCGCCACAGTGTTTATCTGTGTTGAGAAGGTCAGCTAGTGCTGTTAAGGTGGATGACATCAGTAGGCCTTGTAAAGAAGGCCAATGTTGAGGGGGACAGTAGTCACAGGGCCATAAAATGTTTGACCATTGCACAGACATAAGCCAGATGGACATGTCTGTACTGCTGTAAGGGAAATATCCACAATCACACACACAGTGGCTGATGTGGGATTATAACCCCTACCTACCTACTATTACACACTACAGTTCACAGTACTAATTGCACTCATCACCAGTTACATCTGGTGTACATGTGGCTGCAGCCACAGTACTTGTGGGCTACGCAAAGTGACCTTGTCTTACACAGCCTGTGTGGCCTGCAGAATGAACCTGCTTTATGCTGTTATTGTATCCAGTGTAATAGCAGTAGGGTAATTGCTAATACCTCTGCTATGTGTGTACAGTTACCAGTATCGCCATTTTTGGCTGACTGCAGTTTGCTAGGTGGACATTTGGCTAGTAACATATGGCCTGTTCAAGTCCTGCGTTGCAGCCATTGCACATTACACTACCTGCCCACCATTGTCTGTCTACAGGGTTCTGTGGCTGGGTGAATTATGTCACTATGTGGCCGTGGTCTTTTACCATCAGAGAAATATCACAGGGATGCCAGCTTAGATGCATGTGTGTGTGTGTGTGTGTGTGTGTGTGTGTGTGTGTGTGTGTGTGTGTGTGTGTGTGTGTGTGCACATGCGCAATATGTAACTGTGTTATACAGATATATGTGGAGGGTGAACATCACTCTACACCTTTATGTAGCTATATATCTATTTATAAATATAATATATGCTGTTATACTAGCCACCTTCTAGGTTACTCAGAGCATGTATAATGTCTGTAGGTTTGGCTCTCTGCCCCTCCATTGTCTCTGGCTTTGTCCAGCTTTCTTGTAGTAACAGATTGCGACATATTGACAGTCTGTGGGACTCCTACCATAGGAGTACCTCACATGCAAAAGTTGTAGGTACAGCCAGCCTCGAACCATGAAAACCATCTACCATGCTAATGTACTTAGCCCACTGAGCCACAACAGCTACCCAAATAGGAGGTGTAATTCCTCACACTCTCAACAGCAGACAGACATATAAACTTTGACCCCTGCATATTGTGGAAATAGAACATGGAGCCAGGATGTTTGGGACTGCCCTAGCAATGTGTGTCTGTTGCTATATTCCTGCAAACATACTGTTACTGCAGTTGTATTGGAACATGGCTGTGTTGGGGTAAGGGACTCTAGCACTGACAGTTGTGTGTCTGTCTAAGATCTTGCTGTTTGGCATTTCCCTTGCATACTGGCATGTGATTTGCTGCTTTGTGGCCTACTGCATATTATGGGGCAGCCAGTATTGTACAAAGTACTTATCCAACATAGCTGTTAGTTGTCTGCAAGTCACCCAGTAGCTCACTCTACTCCCTTGCATACATGCAGTAGGTCCATACATATGCTACCACAGTTTAGTACCTCATACATTTGTTCTAAAGAAGAGTGACTTACCTTGCAAAAGCAGCATTTGAGATAACAGTGCATCAGGGCTGACTCTGTCTGATGCACACAGTACACAGCCAATACATGTAAGGTACAGGTTGTGTGGTGGGGCTGGCATCCTTTTTACTATGTATGTGAGTCGGAGTAAGGTGCCAGTCCTAGGACACTAGGTTGTCAGTGCGTGTACTATGCATTGCCTTTTTGCCAAGGCCAGGGCATACTGGGCATGTCTATGTCTACCTACAGTGACAGGCTAAGGGTGTTCCTCCTCAGAGTCCCCCTGTGGGTGTGGCTGTAGGGACCTTGGCACTGGTGAAGGGGCTGTGTGTCCCTTCCCTGTGATGATCCTGCTTCAGCTGTTTCTGCAGGATCATACTGTGTAGCATGACACATACTGTGAACATCTGTGCACATGTGGCTGGACAGTACTGCAATGCTCCACCAGATATATCAAGGCATCAAAACCGTGGCTTGAGCAGCCCAAACACATGCTATATGATGTTCCTAGTTTGTTCATGTGTCTCATTATGGCATTCTTCGGTTGGTGTGTGTGCATTTCTGATGGGTGTCATCATCCACAGTTCCAGTGCATAGCCAGCATCCCCCAGTAGATGGCCATATGGGATGTCCCCTCTGGCAAACATATGGTACAACTGTGATGAGTGCCAGATATGGGAGTTGTGATAACTGCCAGGACTGCCAGCACACACATTCATGATAATGCCCTGGGCATTGCACATGGACCTGTCAGTTGATGGAATGATACCCCTTGTGGTTGATGTAGACTCTACCCTCCTCATTGGGAAGTGCTTTAATGTGTACATGAGTGCACTCTATGGCACCCAGTACTTCAGGGTAGTGTGTTACACAGTGGAAGAGATGCATACTGCTGGCTCTCTCCTCAGGGATGTGAGGTAAATAAATGTGCTCACTGGCTTGTTGTAGCATAGTATCCAGGAACTGGGGAGTACCCTGGATGCTGATGCCTGTGAGATCCCGATCATGTCCCCAGTTGGTCTTTGAAAAGTACCTGTAGCTAGTATTCTAAGGATTACACATACCTTTGTTTCCACTGGAATGGGTTCCCCTCTGTTGGTTCTGAGCCTGAGTTGAGGGTGGCAGAGCTCGGTTAGTTCTTGTAGTATGTCCCTGTCCACACTGCAGCACTCTACAATCTCCAGTTCATGTAGCTCCTGGAAGGTTACCCTGGGCCTGAACAGTCTTCTCCTTTTCAGTCTAGGCCTATTGTAGCAGCAGCATCATCACTGACCTCAGCCTCTAGCACATACAGATGTAGCAGAGCAGCAGCAGCCCCTAGCATTCTCTCAGTTAAAATTCACAAGTATATACTCCAATGGTGCAGAGTATGGGGGAAATTCAGGTTGTAGGGTGTATGCACACTTTACAGTGCTATGCTGCAGATGCAGCCTGTGTAATTGGATAACTATAATGCATTCCACCTGCCAGGTACATCATTGAGGAGTTTGAATGGCCCAGTGTAAGTGGAACAGGGGTTATCAGTAATTTATACATGATTGGCTTTCCCAGGTAATTTCCTTTATTTTTTTTTTAAACGTCTTCTCTGCTAAGTACTACTGCATGGTGGCATGCAAACCCATGGCACTATTATAAACACATGCTCCACTTAAAGAAACCCCAGTCCCTCCGAGCTATATGCTTTAGGGACCAAAACCTTGTCACCACAATAAACAGAACATGCTGGAGGGATAGATTCCTGTCCCAGAGACTTCTCATACTCTGGAACAAACTACCTATCTATATCAAACAAAGCTCTTCATTAGCACTCTTCAAGAAAAATCTTGATGATTGGATGGGAAATAGGAAATTCACCCCGGGATCACTTCTGTGGCTCTGCTCGACAGGGGCACAGGAAAATAATTTTCTTGGGTGGCGAAAGCCAGGGTACCTTTTTGGCTAGGCTTATTTAGGCCCTAGGGCCAATAGCCTAGTACCTACCTATGAACACTGCTCAGCTGTTTAAAACACCCCCATGCATGGGCATACTCAGCATAGCTCAAACTAGCTGAAACACACACTGTGCAAGTAAACAAAGCTCAGCAGCAAAAGACACACACCCCCTACTTAGCTGAGAGGCATGCCGTGCAAACGGTCACTGCTGAACTCCAATCCGCTTAAACAGATAGTGACACCCCCCCCCTTTTGATTTCAGCTAGTTCTTCGGCAGACACTAACATGGTTCTGAGGCTACACAGGTTTTGTCTAAAGATACAATGGCCCATTTTTTCTATTCAGTAACCCCAACTCATTTGCCTACAGATCCATGCACACAACCTGGATACTTCACTATTCCATGGCCTGCCTCAAGCATTGAAATCTACCATTGTACATACATGCAGGACCCTATAATGCATTATTCTCAAATAAGTTTTATTTTTGTTTTTTTAAACTTTTTTTTTTTTGCATAATGGCACATTTGCATGCTGCTGCATGCCACGCAAACATAATATGGGCATTAAAAAAAATTAATTTATTACATTAGTTTGCATTTTTTTTTTTTTGGACACACAGGGCATAGTTTTGCATATACCTGTGCCTACTATGCAATTTCTGACCTTCTAAATGGGTTTTTATAGCCCATGTTCCATTTCTAATGTCTTGTACATGGAAATTTTCCATGTACTCTTCAAACACCAACACAGGCTCTGCTTTCTGGATCACTCCAGCACCCTCATTTGCATGCAATTCACCTGCTTATGAGGGGATTTGCATGCCACATACACTTCTATGTCCGCACGCTCGTGCATCCCCTCTGTTCTATTTACTGAATTTCACTGCTGCCCTCCTACCCAGCCTTTGGTGGGCTACATGAAATCTGAAGCCAGATCCCAAAATGAATATACAAAATGTCTGACTAGTTTTGCATTCCTCAAGGGTAAAGGTCAGACCTTTGAACAAAACAGGGATGGAAGACTGAGAGAACAATCAGGACACTGACACATTAGCCATCCCAAAGGTCTGAGCCAGGTCTGTACTTTGAGCCTAGTGGAGACTTGGTGAATAAAACAGATGAAGAAAGGAAATAAAGAAAGAAATTTGCCTTTTGCAGGAGATGATAGTGATTGCCTACAGTCCCAATTCTTATAGTATAAAAATTATCATTATTACTGACAAGACAAAGATTGTAGTAAGCAACCACAATTTTTATAAAATTGTACTAAATAAGCCCACATTTACATAAATGAGTGTGTTCAATTTAAATATACTGTTAAAGCAGAATGCCTATATAATTTTCAAGAGCATTGTTTATAGAACAAAGCAGTTAAAGAGACTTTCAGATGTGATGAGTGTAATTATTACAGGAGTGCCATGTGGTGTTTTTTAGTCATCTGTTCTACATGTATGGTACCAATGAATATTTTAATTATATTAGAACTGTGCTGGTTTATATGGAGGACACTCTGGCTATGACACAGTTCGGCAAAGTTAAAGAAAGTTATGCCAATGTATAAATGAGCATCTATAAGGAATACAAAAAAATATACAATATGTTTTTTATTCTCTGCAATAGCCCTTTATACTCTGGGGGCAAGGGTGGTGACTATGATACCGATTTAAAAATAGGGTTCCTATCACATTGTCGAAGACACATTAGTTTGAATGCATTTTCATCAAACTGATAGATTCGAAAACCAAAAATAGCGAACATTCATATGAGCAATTTCTTTCCCTGGGAAAAAAATCGCTCGCCCGCTTCAGGTAGTTTGCTGTGTTGTAAACTGTAGTGCGATCTCGGAGTTGGTATATTTAGTTACTTTGGGGGGGGCACAGCCCCTACTATATCCGCTAATGATTTTTTTTGTTGTTTGGATGAGCGATTTCTTTCCCAGGCAAAGAAATCGTTCATTTAAAAGTTTGCTGTTTTTAATTTTCGTATTTATAGGTATGATGAAGAAGCATTAGAAATAATGCATCTTCGATGATGTGATATAGACCCTTTAAAATATAATAAACTAAAGTAGCAGCTTATAAAAAACCAAAAACTGGAAATGTTTATTTTTGATAAAATTTTTTAACGAAAACGGATTAACGATTATATCATGTTAAAATAGAATGGAGTATACTTTGCTTTCTACCATTCTCAGTTTTTGTTTTTTTGTATTCATTTTATTCTGGAAAATTGACTGCTTTTTCTTTGGATTAAAGTAGCAGCTTACTATTGGATAAAGGGTCTCTGATTTAAATACATACATTAGTTTGAGGAGTGCCTTAAAAGGAAGACGGTGGACATTATTACAACAGTTTTCCATAAAAATATAGTAGAAGTTAGCATACAGTTGCATACTGAGACAATTAATATCATATTTGTGCATTTTTAAATGTGTAGTTTATGTAAGTGGAATGTTATTTAATTTAACATACAATTTTAAATGTTATGACAACAGGTCATTTTTTAAAAAGGGGTAAAGGTTTAAGTTTTTATAGGAAAACTCCACCTTAGACTGAACAATAGATCTTTTTAGTTCTATCTCTGTTTTCTGAGTTATTTAATGAATCAATATCAATCTGACTGCTTCATACAGAATTTTAATATGTTTTCTGGAAAAATGGCTGTCAATGGGGCTTGACATACCAACGTGATCTTATTTTTCTTCAAGCCTTTCTCTTTCCCACAATCCATTTCAAGTCTGCTTTATATGAGTCATGCTAGACATAAGGAAATAGTGGTGTATTCCCATGCCATTGACATATAATGGGTTTAGTGTCTGTCACTGTCATCTTATATACCTTCTGTAACAGGACTGCTTCTTTTATTTCCTGAATGGCCCTCATTTGTGTGTGTCACTGTCATCTTATATACCTTCTTTAACAGGACTGCTTTTTTTATTTCCTGAATGGCCCTCATTTATGTGTGTCTCAGGGCCTGCTTTACAGTATACAAAGGAATTATACAGCTGCAACCAAAACACAGGGCTGGTGTTAACATTTCAGGGGCCCCCAGCAGATGTCAAGTTAAGGGGGCCTCTGGTTTTTCCAGTTTACATATCACCCTGTCACTTCCAAGTTCCACCCTTCCTAAGTAACCTTTTAGTTCATACTGAAAACATTTAGGAGTAATACCCACAGACTGATCTGTAGCTACGATACTCTTGCATTACAACAGGCTTGTTTACTGCACTATGTTGGCCCATCTCACAAAGGGACAGTTACAATTACTTGATGATACATTGTAGTAGCTCTATGTACAGGTCTGGACTTATGTGAAATGCTGTCTTGGCCTAGTGTTTCAGTCCCCCCCCAAACACACACACCCTTACCCTTCAATCTTCCCCTGCCCCCCTAAGGGACCCCATACCGTGTACATTACTTTTTTCTTCCTTTTCTCACATTTTGCCTTACTCTTCAGCTTTTTCAAGAAGCCATAACTTCCTACATGCTCTGAAGTGCATTTTAAAGTTTTCTATCTTTTTACACTATTTTTTCATCCTGTGATGGCTTGAACATAAATTATGATTGAGGAAAGAAATTGTGCTGCTGTTGAGCTTTAGTTTTCCTTGCATCCTTTCAACACACCTTTCCTGACCAAGACAGCACAGTAATAACCATTTAGAAAATAACTTAAATAAGCCAGGGCCCAAGAAGCCATAGGGTCATTGATGTTCTCGGATATATTTTACAGCATTTACCAGCCTTTTAATCCAATGGTGACTTAAACAAAAACATGAGCAAGAAAGGAATTTCAGTTTTATTTTTTTCTTTCAGGGAAAACATAACGATGTACCCAAGGCTTAATGTTCAAAGGTGACAAAATAGTAGATCACAATAAACTAACAAGCCAGTTGTTGTCTAGATGCACAGGCCCTATCTGGGAACTGCCTGCCTCCCTAACCCCCCAAAAAGACTACCTCTGCATCATTCTGGTGTTAGACTGGGAAGAAAGCAGAGGTTCAAATTGCCATAATCATGCATTTCAAAAGGCAGACACCTGTAAAAGTGCCTGAAGTGTGATTGTGAGGAAAGTGACAAAATAATGATTATAATAATGTATTCTATCTACTTTGTTGCTCCTTGACAGAACACTGTTCCTACATAAGCTATACTAACCTTCTTTGTACATCTGTGAGGGCTGTGAGAAAAGTGAAAGAAAACAACAGCCATTCTGTCTTGAACCCAAACGTGCTACAATGACCTCATGTGCACACCTCTAAGGCTTGACTGTGATGAAAATTAAAGTAATAACCACAGAACCCCCCCCCCACATATATATACTTACAGCAGCTTTCTGTAAAGACTCATGTCCAGGCAGGGCTGGTTTTAGAATGGGTGCAGCTAAGAGCAGAGGCCATTATCAGCTCTGTCCTAACAGGTTTAAATCACAGCTTGTTCAGGTTAAACAGCGTAATCAGAAAATGAATACATTTTTTCCCACATTTTTCCTCAAACAGCTTTGGTGGGGCCCCCACAAAGTCAAGGATAATTAAGGGAACCCCCTGTATCCATTTATATAGTTTGGGGAGTAGGGCAACCCAGACTCTTAAAAGATCTAAGCATTTGAATGTTCGGTGATATATTTTTATGACTTACATTTGAAACACAATTACTTGTTAGCTATAATTTTTACTGATACCCAGAAGAATAATGTATGTGTCCTGGCATTAATGAGTGTGTGCACAGATAAAAATCACTGATACTTTTTACACACCCACACCTACACTATGGCAATACTAGTTTTGTACTTATTTCAGCAAATAACAACACACTGTGCAACACTGGTACTGCCACACCAGATCAGTGACTATTGTTTAGCAGTCATCAAACAGCAGCAGGGTCACTTTTATTTACATCAATGAGGAGTGATGCATACCTGTCGCTGTCCCGGATTTCTCAGACCTTCCCTGATTTTGCTCATAATTTTGCTCTGTCCTTCTTAAAAATTTTGATTTGCTTGTAAATAATTCAGGATTACAGATAGCCAGTAAACCCAAACATCAGAGCTTTATACTTACTGTCCAAAGAAAATGTATGTTGATACAAAAGGTCAAACCAAAAGCTGTGGCTGGAATAAAGGAGCGAACACAATTCTTTAGTACTTTCGTTCAAATTTATTCTTCATATCATGAACTTCTTCAAAAAAAAGTTAACCTCTCAAAACACACCTCTTATAAATCACATCACACATCACATGACTTTCTTAATGCTTTGAATTAAAGGTATAAAATCATACCATAAAAAAAAAAAAAATCATACCATAAAAAATAAAAAACTGTCTTTCCAAACAAGGGTACTATCAAACACATAATCAAGGACAATTGGAAGGTTTTGATGGGGAATAGGGAACTCACACAGGTAGTAGGTGTTCACCTACAATAAAATCCAGAACATTAAAAATATTTTGGAATATGGCGGGAGGGGGGGGGCACACCAGCATTGACTGTTGTGAATAGTGTTTGTGGTACTTTTTCCTGTAGGAAGTATAAACAACGTAGGTATATAAGCAACACATCTAGTACATTTATTACACATCTTAAAAGGACTTTACCAATGCTTTAGCTAGACATGCTATTCACTGTATGAACTTCAAAAAGTTCACCTTTTCAGCTATAGATTATGTTCAACAAGTGGATTATATAGGGAAAACCAATTTGATTTTAGAATGTAAGGAGTCATTCTGGCAGATCTGTTTGGTAGCATACAGAGCTCCTGTTCTGAATGAATGTATTAATATTAAGTGTTTTTAGTACTAAAATAACATTCAAATCATAACAATATGACAATGTTTATTTATGAAGCTTTGATATTTTAAGCTGTTTGGAAAACAAGACAGTTTGTTTATTTTTTATGGTATGATTTTATACCTTTAATTCAAAGCATTAAGAAAGTCATGTGATGTAATTTATAAGAGGTGTGTTTTGAGAGGTTAACTTTTTTCTGAAGAAGTTCATGAAGAATAAATTTGAACAAAAGTACTAAAGAATTGTGTTCGCTCGTTCATTCCATCCACAGCTTTTGGTTTGAGTTCCATTTTCTAGTTTGTTGTGTGCATATAAGTTTTTGATACAAAAGGTGTCATTTTTATTAACTTTTTAATTGAATTAGAATATTTTAATATTTAAAACATGTTCCCGATTTTGAGCCTTTATTCTGCTAGTATTGGTATTGCACTGAATTCTTCAGCAAAGAAGTTGAGAATTATAGTATCTGGTGTTCTGTCAGTATTTATAAAACTCCTTGAAAGAGAAAACCATCCCTGAAGATCAGAAGCATCAGCTCTTGTTAAAATCCAAGGAATAGACTGAGATCAGTCACTCAGGGCTGCTGATCTCTCTCTCTAGAGCATACCACCTTGCTTATTTTCACTATCAGCTTTATGCTAACAGGGTCATGTCACAGCGCTGTTCATGGGAAACAGCACAATCAGGAAAATAATACATTTTTTTCTCCTATTTTTTCCCAACCAGCAGCAACTTTTGAGGAGCTCCCATGCAGTCAAGAATGCTTAAGGGGGTCCGAGTGCAGCCACAGGTATTGTAGGTACCTAAAGCAGGATATCTTGGCAATTTTAGTGTACAGAATGTCCACCATCAGGGTTTAAAGTCAGGGGCACTACTCAGTGGTAAAATATTTAATGGAATTGTGAAAGCTGTTGCTTGATAAAACACTTTTACTATAACCAGAGATTGCTTTGAATTTTAAAGGAGATATAAATAAGAGTTGTTACTCACCTGGTTTATTAAATATACAAGATTGCTGTATTAGCGTTTGTTGGTTTGACAGACATGTTACTACATATCAAGATAAGATAACTTGCTGTGGTTGGGGGCCCCCAGTGACCACAAGGTTTGCTGGTGCCTAAACCCGGGAATGCCAAAACAGTTGCTAAATTGCAGACTTTGTTCATGGTATCTTTTCTGTAGTCCAAGATGAATTGACAACTCCTCCCCTAAACTTTGGTAAATGTGCTGATAATTTATAAGAATTACAAGAAAAATATTTTCTGACTTTTCTCTAATTGTTACAGACATCTTTGATACTACTCATCTTAAAATATATAGTAGTATGAACAAGAAACATTTAAAGTTTAAAGCTTAACATTTCAATACTGTGATGCTGCGTATATAAGTTTGTCAAAAGAGGTGGCAACTGTCTTTGAATCATAGACTGATTCACAGCTATTTCCAAAGTAGCCATGCCTTTCATAACAAAACTGAGCAGTTAGATCAATCAGTGTTTTCCTCTCTGCAATAAAGGCAGTGGAAACAGTTTCACACCTCTCCATTTTGTTTACTGAAGCCTGAGCTCCCGACTACAAATTTCTTTGTGTCTGTGGTACATCATGCAAGTGTAGACAAATTCTTCTATAACTTATGTGAGAAGTTAAACTTAAAAAAAGTGGGTGGTCTTTCCCTTCCTTTGATACCAAAGTGAGGAAATTAAAGTTTTATAAAGTACAAGCAGGTTTCAGGTACCTACATAGTACTGGAATCATATTATAGGGAGAAAAGCAGCCTAAGAGTTGAGTTACACCGTAGGAGAAGTTGGAGTTTTCCTTTAAGGATTGATGGTTATGGTTGGTTACTTATAATGTATGACTTATTATTCTGTATGTATGTAGACAGTTTACACAGACACGCACGCACATATGCGCACACACACACACAGACACACACACACACACACATACACACACACACACACACACACTCTAAACAGAGACATAATAATGTTGATACATAGATATATAGATTTGAAATGAAGGGTGCACAAAACAGTACTAAAACCAGTACACTCACTCTTTCCCCTACTAGTGACCACTGTTTTTTTGGTGTGCCAGCCACTACCACTCTGACCATTTCTGCGTCTTTCTCTGCTCCCTCAAGAAATGGAAGTGCAAACAGACTCAAAAGCCAATGGCCTCAGCAATTCAAAACTTGTAATTACACTATCAGTGCTATGCATGTTATTTTTTCATAATTCTGTATTTAATAGTACCAAACAGGCATTTTTAAAATGCTGAGTCTCATGAGTGTAAAGCTGTCTCAGTGGTGGTGACTTCCTTCTCTGTCCCCAATACACTACTACTTTGCTGTCCCCAATACACTACTACTCTGCACCCAAACTTTTCCATCTTCCCTAACTTGTTAGACCCACATAGCTACATCTATATGCCTTTTACCTACAGTTTTTTCCCCTGTATAGTTTCCCAATAAAAAACACTCTACTCTCTTTTGTTCTCCTACGTTAAATCAATTTTTGTTGTTGCCAATAGCCTTCAGTAAATCCTGAGTCCCAGTAGGGACTGCTCTACACCCACTACATCCACCCCCTCTACTTTTGCCTTGCTGTAGAGTCTTGATATTTTTCATTTGCCTAAAAAAACTAATATACTCGCTTCCACAACTCTGGAACAGTGGTTAACTGTGCAGACTGCAGTAACTGATTGTTTTATCTTCCTTGCTGTCTTTCACCCAGTTGGGTTCCCTATAGGCAATTCTTTGTATTAACACGAACCAGCCTAAACCAACTATGTTAGCTGTGCGAATTTACTTAGTCACCTAATTTTGCACCATTTTTCAAATGCAGTATGCTCACTCTTTCCCATACTAGCGACCACTGTTTTTTTTTTTTTTTTTGGTGTGCCAGCCAAGTAACTGAACTGTATTTTTATGCATTCATAGGGCAGATCTTTCACTTGCAAATAACAGTAACTGTAGCATTTTATATCTGTGCTATGTATTTATTTTCTGCTGGTCTGCATGCTGTTTTGTAATTTAGACAATTACACCGCACTGCCAATATATACTGCTTGTAGAGCATCTTACAAATGCTACAGCAATATTTTTGGTGTTACGTATGCTTTTGCAAAATACCTAGCATGTCTCAGTAGCAATAGTTTGAGTTCTGATGTTATAAAAAGCTAAACCTGTAGCTGGTTATTAAGACAATTGACCTTGCTTCCATGGATGGAATTGAATATTCTGCTGCTGTAATGTATAACACAACTCTGTTGAGAGATTCTATTGCTGTAATCACATTTATGGTTTCACTTGTTCTTTTGTGGTTCTACTGGTATATTTACAGAAGTAGGACACATTTTCCTATCCTATTATTTATTGTTTTTCTCCTATTTCCCTCTTATACATAAATCCTTATTAACTCCCCTCTTTTGTAACTTTCCCTCCTATACTTAAACCTTAATAACCTCCCTCTGAGTCATATTTCCAGCCTGCAATATATTTCTTTAGTTTTATTTTTCACTTCCAACTATTTGCTCCTCCACATACTCTATAAGTTAATTTAACATTTTCTCCTTTGTCTCTTTCTTTCTTGAAGTACCCCTCTGCGGCCTTCTCTGCACCCTACAGAAATGGAAGTGCAAACAGCCCCAAAAGCAAATGGCCTCATCAAGTCAAAAGTTGCAATTACACTATCAGTGCTATGCATGTTATTTTTTCATAATTCTGCATTTAATAGTACCAAACAGGCATTTTTAAAATTCTGAGTCTCACGAATGTAAAGTTGTCTCAGTGGCTCGCACATCAAACAAGGCTCTCTGGAAGTGATTTCTTTCTCTGTCCCCAGTACACTACCTTGCTGTAGAGTCTTGATATTTTTCCATTTGCCTAAAAAACTAATATACTCACTTTCACAACTTTGGAACAGCGGTTACCTGTGCAGACTTGCAGTAACTTTTTTTTTCTTGCCGTCCTTTCACCCAGTGGGGTTCCAACCCACTCCATTCAGGCACAGTCTGCTCCCCTACCCCCATTCCCACCCCCACTTTCCTTAGGTTTATAGTCTCATAGCCACACCCTTACCTGCTTACGCAATTTCCTCCTTCCCTCTCCCCACCCACTCTTCCATCCCCACACTCCCTAATTTCTTTTTCTTTTCCCCACCTCCTTTTCTGCAACTGCATTACTAAGTCCTCATCCCTACCTCATTATTACATTAGGACTCTATCTACCATCTCTCCCCAACAATCTTTAGACAACCCCACTCCCCCAATCTTACATCAAAGTTGAATCTCCATCTCACACTTCCCTTCATCATCATCCTATCATGCCTTCTCTACATAACCTTCACTGCTCAGACCTCCACAAATATGAAATATATAACCAGTACCCCCCTCATAAACATGCACTACGCACCAGCAATCACTCTATCACTATAGTGACATAACCCCCCCAACTTTTTTACATGCCAAAGTCCCTCCTATTCTCTCTCAAACACACACAGCTCTCACAACCTCACCCTCCCAACCTCAGATTCCATCTAGTTATCTCCAAGCTAAAACACCTTCTACTCCACTCCCTTACACATATAAAATTACAAGCAGACATTCATCCCAACCCCGGCCCAAAATATGTATTACCTACTACTCTACCACACCACCTATACTCTCCTAACCAATATCTCTCTAATTCCAGGTTTCAGTCCTCCCTGCCTAAGTTTTCAGGTTCTGACCAAGTAATAACTAACTTTAATCTAAGCAGCATTGTAAACAAAATCATGGAATTTCACGCTATCATGGCCACCTACTCCCCAGACATAATAGTCACTACCAAAACATGGTTAAAACCACACAAAGACTCAGAAATTACATGCAACAGTTATATAATTAGACAAGGCAGACTAATTAAAAGAGGCAGTGGTGTAGCAGTCATGTTTAAAGACTCCCTAAAAGTAGGAAAACTAGACTGTACATCACCAGATATTCCCAATGCAGAAATCCTCATCACCTGCCTGCAAATAAATGCCCATAAATTAATTATTATTGCTGCCTATCTGCCCCTGGAACAATCTCCACAGCATAGAACTTCTCCTCTCCTGGTCCTCCTCCTTTTTCAGTCATGAAACTATAATCTTAGCAGACTTTAACCTGCACTGGCTCTCCTGCTTCTCTGACAGTCCTATTAATTTCATCAATCTCTTTAAATTTCTCCCAAGTTATAGACTGCCCTACTCACACAGATAAACACAATAAAAACAATTACTGCTGGACTGGATATTAACTAATTAACCAAATCTGAGTCACCAATCTTGCTGTCTACCTATTAGCCTTAGTGACCATACCCCTATATTTCTACTAAGAAAAAACCTTTAACCCAAGACCCACTCTCCATTTAAATACATCGGCAGCAAAATACATTTCTGTCCTGACCAATTTAATCAATTACTGAAAAATTGTGAATGGTCACCTTTAAAATACCTACAACTGGACCTTGCAGTAGAACTCTTTAACAACAATTTTTTTGAAATCATAAATCGTCTTTCCCCCACCAGAAAAATATGCTCCAAAGCAAAATAGCTTCCATGGCTGTCTCCTGATACTAAACTACTAATTAAACAAAAAGACAAAGACAGAGCCCTATACTTATCCTCCAAAGACAAAACTATGCTTACCACTTACCAGAAACTAAACTAAAAAAAAAAAAAAAAAAGATAAAAAATCCTTCTTCCAATCCTCCCAACAAAGGCACATTCAAAACCCAGAAAATTTTTGGCAGACAATCAACTACCTCCTCAAGCCTGGTAAACCCTCCACCCAGTCTCCTTCTACAACAAATACCCCTGAACCCATAGCCACACAGTTCAACTTATATTTCATTAACTTTGTCTCTACCCTTCTAATAAGCCATCAGCACACACCACTCATAATCCCCTCCCCGTTATTTGGCACAACAGAATCCTTCTCTTTTAAGCCTATTCAAACATCCTACATAAAAAAATCATCTAAGCAATCTAAAACCCTGCTGCCTTACTGCAGACCAACTACCAAATGAGTTCCTAAAAGAATTGCAGCCCCATCCATTGCCTACCCTATCTCAGTTCTAGTCAATCAGTGCATCTCCGAACAATATGTGCCCACCTCTGGAAAATAGCTCACATCACTCCCCTCCACAAAGGTGGCCCCTCTAGAGAAATCACTAACTACCGTCCCATGGCAATCCTCCCTTCCATAGCCAAGATCCTTGAGAAATGTATTCAGCAACAATTCCAAACCGCCTTACATCAAATAACCTTCTAGCAGACACCCGGCATGGCTTCCACATCAAGCATAGTACTAACACTGCCCTAATAGCTTTCGCAAACACTCAACACCCTATGAACAAAGGTCAGATAGTCTCTGCAATTCTCCTGGACATGTCAAAAGCTTTTGACACCATCGCCCACCAACTATTCTTAACAAAACTTGCCACTTATAACCTCAATCAAAGCTAACATGGTTTCACAGCTATCTATCAAACCAGCAATAGACTACTAGATGAGACCACACTTTCGCCCCTCTACTGACTGTTAACACTGGTGTACCCCAATGGTCCATACTGGGCCACCTTCTTTCCATTATCTTTACAAATAACCTTTTGTCTGCAACCCAACAAGCCTCAATCATACAGTGTGCTGACAACACAACCCTTATCGTATCAGCCCCCTCCTCCAAGAACTCCAAGACAAGATTTCAGTAAACTGAATCATTCCTTTCAAGCCACCAACTTATTCTTAACCCTAAAAAGACTAAGTTAATTATATTCACAAACAAATCTAACAAAAACAACTCTCCAATGCTCTCTATTCTATCCATAAATGGCACTAAAATTGAGCCAACAATCCAGGTCAAACTCCTCGGTATTACTATACATGACTGACTAAAATTTAACATCAGTATATCCCAAACAATCAAAAAAGTCCACTTTAAACTTGGCGCTCTCTATAGGGTTAAACCTTATCTAACACCACAAGCCAAGCTAGCCACTGCTAGATCTCAGCTTCTATTCACTCTTTTATACTGCTCACAAAATTTCAACAACTTACACAAAGCCAACCTCCAAAAACTTTGAATCCTGCTACAACAAAATAGCTAGGTTTTCCACCAATCTCCCTCATGAAGCTCATAACTGCACTGCTCTGAAACTGAAGGGGACATATTTAGTGTGTGTTGCTGTGTGTGAAGTGTCTTGTTTTGTGGCATTATTAGAGGAAGTATTTTTGGTAAGTATATATGTGTGTGTGAATGAGAGGGAGGATAGAGGAATGGTGAGGATGCATGGAGTAGAGGTGGTGAAGGTGAATGAGTTTAAGTACTTGGGATCAACAGTTCAGAGTAATGGTGAGTGTGGAAGAGAGGTGAAGAAGAGAGTACAGGCAGGATGGAGTGGGTAGAGATGAGTGTTAGGAGTGATTTGTGACAGACAATTACCAATAAGAGTGAAAGGAAAGGTCTACAAGAGGGTAGTGAGACCAGCTATGTTATATGGGCTGGAGACAGTGGCATTAACAAAAAGGCAGGAGTCAGAGCTGGATTTGGCAGAGTTAAAGATGTTAAGATTTGCACTGGGTGTGATGAGGGTAGACATGATTAGAAATAAGTATATTAGAGGGTCATCCCACTTCGGACGGTTTGGAGACAGAGCCTGAGAGGCGAGATTGCATTGGTTTGGACATGTGCTGAGGAGGGATGCTGGGTATATTGGGAAAAGGATGCTAAGGATGAAGCCGCCAGGTAAGAGAAAAAGAGGAAGGCCTAAGATAAGATTTATGGATGTGGTGAGAGAGGACATGCAGGTGGTTGGTGTGACAGAGCAAGATGCAGAGGACAATAAGAAATGGAATCAGATAATCTGCTGTGGTGACCCCTAATGGGAACAGCTGAAAGAAAAAGAAGATTTTTGGTAAGGTATTACATACTGACTTAGGGACAGTGTTTGTGTTAGTACACAGTTTGGTGGTGTGGGGCAGGGGCATCACCTCACCTGCTCATCCTAACTAATATGTCCTAACCCTAGTAACTGCCCATACTACTAATCCCAACCATACCCATTACCTTACACAAGGCCCTTTGTCTAATTAGTATTATTGCAAGGTAAACTTTTTCCTTTTATTGGTTGACAGATCACATAAGGAGACAGTTTTCCTTTAGTGACTGGTGCAGTTTGACCTGATATTTTCTGTAAGGACATTTTTGACATGCTGCTAGTAATTGCATTAATTTGCTTGATTTATGCATGTCAATAAATTATCAGACATTTGAGAAAAACACATAAAAACACCCATCATCATTTTTTTGCATGAGGACTATCTACCCTGCACCCCATTGGAAGGGTAGTCCCCCCTGTATCCCATGAACTTACATATGCCAACCCTATGATTGTGCAAACACCTAAAAGAGTGGAATGAGTGCTGTGCACACTGAGAAGCCACACTGGAAGTGATTACATTTCCAAAATAGAAACAAAGCAACTATGACATGTAAACCACCACTATCAAACTTGAACTAACCCACACATGCAATTAATCCTCTCCTACACACAAACACACATAGTATGCTCTCTCAATCTATTTGTTAACATTCCAAATGACTTTGTGTGAAGTTGATACTATTAATGAGTCACTCATTCCTGCACCAAGAAACACTTTCCAGTCTCATCAGTAGTGGATCAAACACACTCCACCCATATGCACTACACTCATATAAAGTGACTTTTAACTAAGGACCACCCTGATGAAGACTGTACTAAACCCATACATAAAGTGACTTTTAACTAAGGACCACCCTGATGAAGACTTTACTACACCCATATATAAAGTGACTTTTAACTAAGGACAACCTATTGAAGACTGCACTACACCCATATATAAAGTGACTTTTAACTAAGGGCCACCCTGATGAAGACTGTACTACACTCATATAAAGTGACTTTTTACTAAGGACCACCCTGATGAAGACTGTACTACACCCATACATAAAGTGACTTTTAACTAAGGAGCACCCTGATAAAGACTGCATTACACTCATATATAAAGTGACTTTTAACTAAGGCCAACCTTGTTGAAAACTGCACTATGCCCATATATAAAGTTACTTTTAACTAAGGACAACCCTAATGAAGATTGCACTACACTCGTATATAAAGTGACTTTTAACTAAGGACCACTCTGATGAAGACTGCACTACGCCATATATAAAGTGACTTTAGCTAAGGACCACCCTGGGAAAGACTGCACTACACCCATATATAAAGTGACTTTTAACTAAGGATCACCTCAATGAAGACTGCACTGCACCCATACAGCAAGTGACTTTTAACTAAGGAGCACCCTAATGAAGACTGCACTACACCAATATATAAAGTGACTTTTAACTAAGGACCACCCTGATGAAGACTGCACTACACCCATATATAAAGTGACTTTTAACTAAGGACCACCCTGATGAAGACTGTACTACACTCATATAAAGTGACTTTTAACTGAGGACCACTGTGATGAAGACTGCACTATGCCCATGTATAATGTTACTATTAACTAAGGACCATCCTGATGAAGACTGCACTACACTCATATATATAAACTGTCTTTTAACCAAGGACCACCCTGATGAAGACTGCACTACACCCATATAACTAAGGACCACCCCAATGAAAACTGCACTATGTCCATATATAAAGTGACTTTTAACTAAGGACCACTCTCATGAAGACTGCACTACGCCCATATATAAAGCTACTTTTAACTAAGGACCACCCTGATGAAGACTGCACTATGCCCATGTATAAAGTTACTTTTAACTAAGGACCATCCTGATGAAGACTGCACTACGCCCATGTATAAAGTTACTTTTAACTAAGGACCACTCTGATGAAGACTGCACTATGCCCATATATAAAGCTACTTTTAACTAAAGACCACCCTGATGAAGACTGCATTATGCCCATGTATAAAGTTACTTTTAACTAAGGACCATCCTGATAAAGACTGCACTACGCCCATGTATAAAGTTACTTTTAACTAAGGAACATACTTATGAAGACTGATATAAAATTAGACAAGAAAGTGCTCAGTTGTTTATTAAAAGTACTGGATTTGCTATCCGATTATTTTTTATCAGTAGTTCATGGTTAACATACACACATGTTTACAGATGTTTTTTAACCTGAGCATCTGATAAGAACACTTTCACAGGATTAATTTATAAGTGTTTGAAGTACATGTACAACTAGAAAAAAATGCCAAATGCTACTGAAATTACTAATGAAAGGAAACAGAAAAATGGAGCATTAATAAACAAACACAAACACAAACACAAATCAAGCCTAGGTCAGTGTCAGCTCAGATAGCAACTTGTTCACTGCACCAAAAGGCTGCAGACAGAATGGCTTCCCATCAATACAATATACAATTCTGTCACTTACATTGAACTACTTCTATCTGATCTCCATCCTAAGAATGAAGAGATGCCCAGAATTTCACAATGAGATCCAGAGAAGATCTAGCAAATGTCTGTACAAAAGAGTAAATAGCAGATTTCTAGCACTCGTGGCCATTCCTATATATCCACTGTACCCCCCTACCTTTCTAGCTGTCCTCACCCACACTGCATGCTTACCTTTTTGTTAATTTTAGATCTAAGCTCCCGCATAACTAGTACAGTATAGAAATGTCAGTAACTCTACATCCCCTGATAACTAGTACAGTATAGAAATGTCAGTAACTCTATGTCCCATCATAACTGGTACAGTATACAAATGTCAGTAACTGTAAGCTCCCTCATAACTAGTACAGTACACAATTGTCAGTAACTGTAAGCTCCCTCATAACTAGTACAGTACACAAATGTTAGTAACTCTAAGCCCGCCCAGAACTAGTACAGTCTACAAATGTCAGTAACTCTAAGCCCAGTCATAACTAGTACAGTATACAAATGTCAGTAACTGTAAGCTCCCTCATAACTAGTACAGTATACAAATGTCAGTAACAAGAGAATGGATGCTTCTCTGAGGGTTCAGACTTCACAATGTTGTTTCTTTGTGAATATACTTGTTGGGTGCTGTTCTCAGTGGGTCATTAACAATTACCTGTGTCGTGCCATTTTAATATAAATATTTTTGTTCAAAGGACTGCCATACCTGTACAATGGGCATGGTTTGCTGGCCCATGTCATGGCTGAAAAGCATACTCTAACCAACACAACAGACCAAATTATGGAAAGGGGTATTCTACCTGCTGGATGGAAAGAGAGACAGAATGGCATCTTGATACAGTAGAGAATCAATTATCTGAAATATCAACTATCCGAACCAGCCATCCAACGCTTTTGGGAAGGAAAAATCATAAATTTTGAATATGCAAACATTACATGTATTTGCTTGAGCATGTTTTTTGAGCTTGTAGCCAGCCCGTGTGTGAAAAGTATTCTTTATTGTCCACTGAAATCACTGAATGTTTGAAAAGTGTATTCCTGCATGCAGAATAAAAACCAAGATTTTAGAAGTTTTTTTATCTGGTTCAGTTATATGTTTGATTATCTGAAGTACCCTAGGTCCCAGTTAGTACAGATAACCAACTCTCTGCTCTATATAATTAAACATGGCTCCATTCTTCCCTTGTTAATGCTTCTGCTTTTTATCTGTAATCTACATTCCCGCTCTTTCTTCCCTTAAGCAGTCATTATACTGCATTTTGCACACTGAATTTAAAGTATATCAGTCACATTCTGAAGCAAAAGTAAGTAATAAACCTTTGGAGTTGGACATAACCTCCTTACCATGCCATATAGAATACAAAATTATACAGTTTTTGGTGCAAAATGTGTGTTGCTTTTCAATTTTATTTTCTTAAGATGACCTCCTGCATTAAATTATGCAGTTTGTGTTGCAAAATGTGTTTTTCAATTTTATTTTGTTGATAAGATGACCTCCTGCATTCTTCTCAGAGCTGAAATTCCCTACCACAACATCATAAAAGACTGTTCCCATGATGCTTCACTACCTAATGGACAGGATACTGCATTTTCATGATCTGTGCATCATTAGGAGTCTCTAACTTCCTACAAAGGCAAGCAGGCAAGCAGTCAAGCAGGTCTAGCAGGTGGGGCACTGTACATTGAAAATTAGCATATGTGATGATTTAGTAGTCAGACAGCAATATAGGTAAGAAGCTGCTCTACTAAATAAGTTGTTTTTGATTACCCTAAGTGCTTTGCTTTTATATGTAAATAATTTACCAGTTCTACCATGACATCATTCTGCGGGTATGGTAATTTAGAAAAAAAATGTGAAAACAGTAAAACCAACCAAAAAAAAGCACAATGATGAGTATAACTGGGAATAAAATGAATTGTAACGAACTGCTGGTTCTCAGGTAGTCCCTACAGACTTAGCAAGAGCAACTCCTCATCCTTTCAAAACCTTAATCTATATGTAAATAAGTTGGAGAGATCAGCATAAAGGTTAACTTCTCCTTCAGTTCTTCTATAACATCTTCTGTAAGAACAATGAAGTGCACTGGTCCATGCTCACCCATGTGGTAAACAGACTGGGATCCATTTCCAGTGACCTTACCTATTTAAAGTGTTATCCACGCTACTATTCAGGGACTCAGTACAAATCATTCTAATGAATTCACTATTTGTTCTGTACCATGTTACATACATGAAGCCATGTCACATGCCATGTTAAAGTCTAAGCAAACTATGGCCAGAGAAGTGCATTAGGTTGTGTCGGATATGACCCGCACTTGTATTAGGATATCTAATATGGCCTCTAATCTTTTCCCACCATATAAGCTACTAACCATCTAGCATCAGAAGGATAAAGGCAAACTCCCTCCTCTCTCTTTTTCTGCCTGTGTGTGTATTTATCTATCCAGATTATGCATTCACATACACAAGGGTGTAGCTAGGTATACTCAATGTACTCAATGAGTACATTTTTCCAAGCATCTCTTGGAAACTTCAACACTTCAAAAGCACAGAATGTTATGAACTGTGTAAACAAATACTTATTGTATAGAGGTATAAAAAAGAATGCTTCTGTGAAAGGAAATCACCTCTAAAATAGTTTTTTATGAGTATAAATGGTAACAGTTGAAAATAAGGTCTCCCCTTCCTTTATGGCTAGGTGTAGCATTTGAGGGTTGAGTATATCTATAAAATGATAGGTGTGTGATGGGGCAACCACATTAGGTTTGCGTACAAAATGTCAACATCTGGCTTCACCTCTGCACATGCATGCATGTACACACATATTGAAACAATATATTGAGTTCTCTGCTTACTGCTTGCTCTTGCTGTGGGATTTGAAGTATTCTTAACACACTCAGTCTTGCTGGCTGGATTCTGCTAAAATTCAAAGTCTGGTTATATTTGCATTCACAGTCTGTCGCATACAGAAACTTGCAGAATATACACTGATGAGAGAATATACTTTGCAGCAACAACTTTAGAGAGCAGTAACCAATAACTTTTATAATAAACCAAACTGGACAAATGTTGCAGCTTAAAAGTACTGTTCCAACTTTACTTCTCATATAGTACAGATGATGTGAGAGATATAACATTTACCTCAGGACTAATGAGTCCCTACCATACCCCTAACAACTAGATTTAATACAGACTTTTTATACATATTTTAGTTAAACTCACACCCTCTAGGTTTTGGAAAGATACTGCCTTGATGACGCAAATGCTAACACATCTGTTCTTGTCCAAATGATGATAAGTAAACTGTCTTCAAGAAAACGCCTTGTGGATTAGAAAAGCACATTTTTAAACTTTCTTAGAAAAGCATGTCCTGTTGTCCAGTGAAAGCAGATTACATTCTTGTCACGTCTGTAAGAAGTTCAGCTTTCTTGATGTGTGTGTAATACACTCATAAGCAAGTTCCTTATTTTTTTAAGCCACAGTCATTTAGTATGGTTGCTGATCACATATTACTAAACTCTGTTTCTGTTTTTAAGCAAACTTTTTCTTTCAACATATTTACAACATAATTAATTTCAGCCTCATATTTATAATATCTAACAATTCCCTCTGTTTTTAAACATACTCAAAACATTTTATGCTGATATGTATTTTTGATCACATTATATAGAAAGTCTTCTTTTGATCAAAATGCAGTTTTACATAGTTAATACAATGATATTAAGTATCACTACCAAAACTGAATGTATTTAACAACTTTTTCTTTTGCAGACCATTCTGTGAAAATATTTTATCAGTCATGAGCTGTGTCTGCTTTAGTTTAACTTGATTAATTTATTCTTTTGCAATTACAGAATTCAATTTATGACTTAGAACTGTTTCATTAACTCTTTGCAACTTGTTGAATTAACTATAAGAGACAAGAAACATGTGCTACTGCAAGCATTTATAACACTGTGGTCATGTCTTTGAACTGCCCATTAACATCTTGGTAAAGTACTGAACTGGGCTTAGATAATAAATATTTGAAAGCAATTATTTTACTTGGGTAAAACCAGTGATATTACAACTTGACAAATTACTTTTAAACTTATTACAATGTATTCTGTACAGTATGTATTTACACAGACTGTTTGCTATTCATGCATTTCAATCTAGCAGCTATCCTGAACCCAATTTTTTAAAACATGGTTTTTCACACATATTCATTGCTAGGCATTAATTTAATTTGTACTAAATTCATCTGTATTTGTACATACAAAGACTATAAAGTAAATTTAGTCTAATCTTACACATTTAATAGCATTAATATTGCCAAAAACATATTGAAATAGTGACTAATCTTGTTAAATTTTTTTACATATCTTTACTGTCTCTTGTATAGCTGTTATCAATTTTAAGCCATCTCTTGTTTTTTTAAACCATCTTTTGTATAGCTTTACAGTTTAACAGGTTGTAAATACAATTTAATACTAAACAATACAATAATAACCATTATGATAGCTATTAACTTGTAAAATATCTTATTCTGTAAAGTTTAATCCAGTTTACCAGTATGTCTAATGCACTAATACCTGTTTTTCCCTCCCCATGAAAGAGTGTTGTTAAGAAGGAACTTCTGCTCTTAGCTTTATTTCAGACCCTTTTGCAACACATACTGCTCACACAGTGTATAAAACTGATAAAGTACCCCTCCCCCTGTAGTACTGCAACACTGTTTATCTGCTTTATAATGTATGTCAGCCAAACACTTTGGTTATACATTTGCTTTATTAGGTTATTAAACTGTAGACCTTTGTCTGATCTGATCATCTTTTCTGTTGCCTTTGCTGTCTGTTTCTACTAGTAGTAGTTATTGTACCCTCCTGTATACTTTATTTGAACTGTATGTAACCCATCTGTTGGCTATACTTGATGTAACTAAGGTTTTTTTATTTTTATCAGTGACATATATGCACAATTGTGATGTTTTATTATAATTACCAAATAGTGTTGCATGTGAACATTTTAACAATTATGTTTTAAATAATAAGTTTTTAGAAAAACTCAAGCCACTTGTCTGGCAGTCTTGTTTCTTATCTTATCTTTTCAACATTTCCTGTAACTATTCATCCAGTTTAGGAAGGTCTGAGCTCACATTTCAATTAACCCTTTTTAGCATTTTTCCTTTAATCATCTATATTTTTTAACTTTTGATTTCAGTATTTTTATTTATTTATTTAACTGTTCTGACATTCATTTTACAAAGACTGTTTGACTAATACCATCCGTGATTTTATTTCTTTTTAAAATTCAGAACTTTAACTGTTTGGTGTGGTGTTACTATACAATTATAAAAAAATGTAAAAAAATAAATAGATATTAGCTTAACAAACACATTTATATATTTACATTATTTATATTTGCTGTTGTCTGCCTGTTATTCTTGTGTGTTGCATAAAAAGAAAATGCATGCATGTCAGTCTTGTGACTTTAAATCTTTATACAAGCATGTCAGTGTTGTGACTTTAACTTTTTACTCTTATTATCTATTTTTATTTAATTTTATACACTAGAACTGTTTTGTTTACCTTTTGACTATGCTATGAGAATGGCAGTCATACGCTCTACTTTACTTTAGTACTGATAAATATATTGCTTTAATTGAATGGAAGTTTTAAGCATTTGAGAATGATTTGTCAGATCCTATCATCCTACCATGTAAGCTTAACCATTTTCAAAACACAAACATATTATAAAATATATTTCTTTTGCACAGATCAACTGTAGTTTCCTACTCTTTCCCAATGTATGAAGGAAGTCAGTCTCTGTCAGTTCAGCTAATCTATTTTCTTCATCTTGTAACTGTTGTTTAAGAGTCTCCTCATGGTCTGCCTGATATGTCTCAGGAACCTGTTCTGCTGAATCTGAAACTCCTATGCACTTTTGAAAAAATGTTTGTATAACTTGTCTAAACTTCCTGAACTCATTGTGTCTGTCTTTTAGAAGTTTACTACATTTCTTTGTAACAAAATGTACTAGGGGTTCTATCAGTAACTGATTTGACTCGCATGTGGTGACAGGACATAACTGTTTAACATCTGAATATAATGGAAACACTTTAGCCTTAGTTAATTCTTTATCATGAACAGATCTGTCTTCACAGTCTATTGTTTTAGTAACATCATGTAATACTTTTTTATGACATAATACACAAAATGCAGTTTTTGTTGAATCACACAATAAACATTTGTCATATTTCACATGGTTTTCTTTGAGATACCAGTTAAATATTGTAATTCATTTGCATAATGCCTTACTATCAACCTGCCCTACTAAGGTTTTACATTTACTAATATGCTGTGTATACCAACATTGCAATTTACTATCCATACTGTCTAATTAAACATCCAAACAATCGAATAGCAACCATACTAAAAAATGTGACATAGAAAAAAGTCTTACCAGTGAGCAAAAAAGCAGGTGATCAGGCTGTTGTTGCAGATGGCTGGAAATTTTTCCAAGTCACTTGAGAAGCTGGGAAAGCACAACAGGCAGTGGACTGTTGGGCTAGTGGATATCCCCCTTTTCTTTAGTCAAATTATAGCACTGCGACTGGAACTTCTGTCTCACTCTGGATGTAGACGTCTAAAAAACTTTACTACTGCAAGCTGCATAAACTGGAATACTTCTGTTCAGAATTGACACATACATACAAATGTTAGTTACTGCAGTTTAACTGAAGTAATCCTCTGCAGGGCTTACCATCACTCCCCCTGTGTTTGAATGCAGATTATAGGTTCAGATGCAGGTATTAGGTTCAAATGCAGATTTTAGGTTCAAATGCAGATTTTTAGGTTCAGATGCAGATTTTAGGTTCAAATGCAGACTAGCTTGCCATTGAAAAATTATATGGTGCTAGTCACTCAGCTGGCTCATCACTGAAAAAATATATGGTGATCTCTCTCTGCTTACTGCTGCTTACTGCTTGCTCTTGCTGTGGGATTTGAAGTCTTCTTAACACACTCAGTCTTGCTGGCTGGATTCTGCTAAAATTCAAAGTCTGGTTATATTTGCATTCACAGTCTGTCGCATACAGAAACTTGCAGAATATACACTGATGAGAGAATATACTTTGCAGCAACAACTTTAGAGAGCAGTAACCAATAACTTTTATAATAAACCAAACTGGACAAATGTTGCAGCTTAAAAGTACTGTTCCAACTTTACTTCTCATATAGTACAGATGATGTGAGAGATATAACATTTACCTCAGGACTAATGAGTCCCTACCATACCCCTAACAACTAGATTTAATACAGGTTTTTTATACATATTTTAGTTAAACTCACACCCTCTAGGTTTTGGAAAGATACTGCCTTGATAACGCAAATGCTAACACATCTGTTCTTGTAAAATGATGATAAGTAAACTGTCTTCAAGAAAACGCCTTGTGGATTAGAAAAGCACATTTTTAAACTTTCTTAGAAAAGCATGTCCTGTTGTCCAGTGAAAGCAGATTACATTCTTGTCACGTCTGTAAGAAGTTCAGCTTTCTTGATGTGTGTGTAATACACTCATAAGCAAGTTCCTTATTTTTTTAAGCCACAGTCATTTAGTATGGTTGCTGATCACATATTACTAAACTCTGTTTCTGTATTTAAGCAAACTTTTTCTTTCAGCATATTTACAACATAATTAATTTCAGCCTCATATTCATAATATCTAACACATATACTTGGGCCAGCTCAGCTTTTCTTATATTTAAAAACATAACTCTCAGTAATAAAGGTTCTCATTCCTTATGCTCCCAGAATATACAAGAAACTAAATCATTTGTTATTAAGCACTAATAAAAACTATACTAAGTAATAACTGAGAAATACACTCATCCCAGATTGAAAATTCATGAAAAAATGTTAGTACAATCCCTGTAAAAACCCTGTTAGCTAAAATTAGTTTTCATGCAGTGTCCCTTACCTTATAGGTTCATAGGTTCATACTAGGCTATCTACCCTAGGGCATTTATAAGCCTAGCCAGAGTGTGTTTGGCTTTCGCCACCCATTTTAAATTAATTTTGCTATGCCTTTTTTTGAGGTTAGTATACTGTGCCTCTGCCTAACAGTGACACAGAAGTGATACCCGGGGTAAACCTATGATCTCCCATCCTCTCATCAAGATTCCTCTTGAAGAGAGTCAATGAGGGACTCTGCCTAACCTGGACTGGGATTTTATTCCAGAGTGAAGGGAGCCTCTGGGTTATGAATCTGTCCCTCCAGCATGTCCTATTTATTTCAGTGCTGAGGTTCAAGTCTCTCGGGCGTGTAGCTCAATGGGATTTGGATTTTCTGAGGTGCAGCATGTCCATTAATTCCGGGTTGGACATGGCTTTATATGTCAGGCACAGATCGCCTCTGAGCAGGTGGTATGCCACTGAGTAGAGCTGGAGTTTCTTTAACCGGGCAGCATATGGCATCTGTTTGAGCCCTTTGATCCTCTTGGTGAGGTACTTTTGGGGTCTTTCCAGTTGCTGCAGGTGTCTGGTAAGGTACATCCCAAAAGGAGCATTGTACTCAATTATGGGCCTGAGGGATGAGTAAAGAGGCACGATGACCTCCCCTGATCTAGATGTGAATCCCTTCATGATTAGGTGGGCTATATAAAATCCTTTTCTAACCACTTTTGCCACGTGGTTGTCATGAGAGATTGCTATCAACTTGGGTCCCCAGGTCCCTAATTACTTCTTCTGTACTTAATGGATTACCACCTATGTGGTAATTTGTGGGCACTTTGTTTTTGCCAAAGGGGATGACTGTACACTTTTTGGCATTTAGCTTGAGGCCATGGCTCTGGCACCAGTTGTCTGTTTCTATGAGGCCCTTTTGGAGGATGCTTGTGTCGGCTGGAGAGTCGATTATGGTGCCCAGTTTGCAGTCATCTGCAAACTTGGTCAGCCACAGTCCTTCCGTGTTGGCCTGTACCTCCAAGAAATATATACCGAACAAGAGAGGTCCCAGGACTGAGCCTTGTGGGATGCCACTTGTAACTGGTTTGGAGTCTGACATGGCTCCAGCAATTCTAACAATGTGGGTTCTGTCCTTGAGCCAGTTTGCAACCCATCTAGTGACATAGGGGTTTATATTTAAGCTGGTGAGCTTATCTATAATGCCCGAGTGGGGTATTGTATCGAAGGATTTTGCGAGGTCCAGGTAGGCTGTGTGGACCACCTTCCCCTCGTCAATGGCCTTGGTGACTGTTTCAAAGAAATCAACCAGGTTTAAGAGGCAGGATCTGCCCTTAACAAAGCCGAACTGGGTGGGATCCAGTGTCTGTAAGTCCTCAATATCTTTATTTATGAGGTCCATGATGATCCTTTCCATAGCTTTGCAGACCAAGCTAGTCAGGCTTATGGGGTGATAGTTTCCAGGATCCGTTGAGGCACCACCTTTGTGGAGAGGGACCACTGTTGCTGTACGCCACTCTTTGGGTACATATCCTGTAGTAAGGCTGAGATTGAACAGTAGTTTTATGTTTGGGTTTAGCTCTTCTTGCAGTTCATGTAGGATGCAGCCCGGGACACCGTCTGGTCCCATTGATGCTGTTGTTTTTGCTTTGGAGAGGGCAGCTCTTACCTGAGCATCTGAGATGTCAGAGGGGCAGCAATCTGCTGGGATAGATATTTGCCCTTTTGGTGGGGAGAGGGGAAGAAGTTTGCGCTGAACCTGTCAGCTAGGATGTTGGCAATGTCTGTGGGTTCGGTGTATTTTTTGTCATTTTGGACTAATTCTGAGCATATCTGGGAATTCCTACCCAGGTTCCTAACATAACTAAAGAAAGCCTTTTGATTATCCTTAGTGTCCTGTGCAATTCTTCTCTCGAAGCTGGCCTTAGACGATTTTATGAGTGCCCATAGTTTTTTGCTAATACTGATCAGAGATGCCTTCCCTTTTTGGGATTTTGTTCTATCATGTAGTAGCTTCCTCCTTCTATTGTATAGTTTGTTTATGGCTGGGGTCCACTAGACAGGAAGTCTGCCTTTGGAGGATTGGGTCTGGTTTTATTTGGGATTGCATGATCCATGCATTCCTGAAGGTGTTCATGGAATGCATTTATAAAGGATTCTTTTGGTCTGGCCCATATTTTCCACAGTCCCGGGGGCTTTGAAGGATTCCACCTCAGTTTTGAGGAGTGTGAAATTTGCTTTAGAGAAGTTTTTTCACTGTGATTTTCAGGGCAGGGGGTGGAATCGGGATGTGAATATCCAGTGAGATTAGTTTATGGTCTGATCTTACCAGTGAGGGATACACTTCTGGTCTGGAGCATAGAGTCCCCATGTTGGTGATGATCAGGTCAAGTATGTTTTCCCCTCTTGTGGGAGTGATAACAAGTTGTTCCATAGCATTTGAGTTTATAAATTCTAGGAACCTTTGGGCTAGGGTGTTGGAGCTAGAGTAATGCTCCCAGTCTATGTTTGGGTAGTTGAAGTCACCCAATATAATGGTGTTTGGAGAGACCTTCATATTTTCCAGTGTTCTCAGGAAGGCCGAGTGGGGTTCCTGGATTAGGGAGGGTGGTCTGTAGCAGGCTATAAACTGGAAGGCAGTTTTACCCACTGTTAGTTGCACATGGATAGTCTCTGATGCTTCGTGCTGTGCCACCAACCTGGAGGTGTGGGTATCTTTGACGAATATTGATACCCCCCCTCCTTTTGTGGTTCGGTCCAAGTTTTGGGGCCGAAAATCATGGTATGAGGTATAACCTGGTAGTGCTGGGGTGCTCTCGGGAGCCTTGAATCAGGTTTCTGTTACTGCACAGCTATCGATGTTCTCCATGCTAAGGAGAGTTTTGAGTGCGTACATCTTGAGGTTTAGACTTCTGGCGTTGAGTAGCATTACTCTTAGTTTCTTATCCCTTGTGATACCTATGGAGGTGGTTTTGTCTTTTGAGCCTTGCCTAAAAAAGGCACTATGGGGGCAGCAAGAGCCTTTGCCAATATCCGAAAGCCCAGGGGTGACAGGTGCAAGCCATCCCTAGCGAAGCATCGTGGCTTCTACACACTTATTGCCTCATGCAGGAATACAAAACTGTGTCTGGAATGTCTGAGAACACACAGGACACAGATAAAAGTTTTGTCTTCTTACAAAATAACTCCAGCCTCTCTTTATACTCCCCACAACACTGCTCTGTTCTTTTATTTGTAACACATAAATTATGTATCACTTCTTTTTCCCTGCACTCTCCTTGTTTTGTGTACATTCCTGCTTCACTCTCTGGGATCTCTGCACCAAATCAGCCAGCAATCAATTCACTGTGCAACTCTTCAGAGGAAGCTCCTGCCTAAATTCATACCAGGCCAGTTTGTTGTTTTACATCATATCCTGTAAACAGATGTTCTACAGAAGTAGCATCTCTTAGTGTTGACCTCAGTTGTAGGGAAATCTTTTGTCTGGAGGCCTTGTCTGTTTACTTAGTGGCAAGTTTACAGAACTGGTTTCATCCGGCCAAAGTATTCCTGCATCTGTATTGTGTGGATAATTGGTTTGGTTTCTGTCCTGTGTTTTAAATCAGATATACCTGTTGCTCAGGCTGCTGCAGAGATACTGACCTACTGCCAGCTGTGATATTGAGAAAAGATAAGTGTTTATTCTAATTTTTTGTCTGCATTTTGATTTAATATCTCTGTAATCTGTACAACTGTACTTATTCTTCTTTTTGTGTGTTATAGTGTATATATCTTAGTGCTGACTTCAGTTGTAGTGAAATCCTTTGGCTGGAGGCCTTGTCTGTTTACTTAGTGACAGTAAGTTTACAGAACTGGTTTCATCCGGCCAAAGTATTCCCGCATCTGTATTGTTTGGATAATTGGTTTGGTTTCTGTCCTGTGTTTTAAATCAGATATACCTATTGCTCAGGCTGCTGCAGAGAGATTTGACCTACTGCCAGCTGTGATATTGAGAAAAAAATAAGTGTGTATTCTCATTTTTTGTCTGCATTTTGATTTAATATCTCTGTAATCTGTACAACTGTACTTGTTCTTGTTTTGGTGTTAGTGTTGGTGACTCTGGAATTGCCCGCCCCTCCTGTAAGTCTGTATTTGAACACTCCTCCTAAGTCCATCTCATTTGCTCACTTAACCAAATACAGTGAGATCATATTCTGAGTCTAGTGTTCACTCTACTTAATACAGAGAGAAGATTTGAGAAGGCCAACCTACTTAGTTCCTCTCTCCTTGCACTTTACTAACAAAAAAAATCATCTGCTTTTGCTGTATTTGTGTTTCCTCCTACTTTCTTTTGCTTTTGCCTCTTCTTAAAAGTACTCAATTGTATTTATTCAGCTGCATGTATTACTGCTTGGTAGTAGCCTGATTAAATTGTAAATATTATTCTAAGTTTTTTGGCTTAAGCACTTGGGCTTCATACCAGTTGTTTTACATTAAGAAGGTTTGTGGTCTGCACTGTTGTGGCAGGACAGGTAGCTTACATCCTTCTAAACTGGGAAATGCTGATTGAGGGCTCAGTGTCTGCTATTCTAAAAGTGTATTAGTTCTGGATTAAGCACTTGGGCTTCAGGCCAGTTATTCTACATTAAGAAAGTTTGTGGTCTGCATTCTTGTGGGAGGAGAGGCTGGATTCTGCCCTTCTGATTCTGCCTGATTATTTGAACTGTTTCTTTCTGAAATTGGTGCCCCTTGCTGCTGTAGCATAGACCAGATTCAGGCCTGCTGAATCTAGCTTTGTTTGTATAACTTGAGAACTGATCCAGGCCATCTTTTTTGGAGAAGGTTCCCCTGCACCCTAGTAGTGGGAGTGTGCAGTTAGAACTTGTCTGATTGAAGACTGCTGGAACAGGCCTCAGTTTTGAGCTTTTTTCTGGTTAATTGGGTAACTTGTTTAAATCAGATTGTTCATTTTCTATTGTTTTATATATATATATATATATATATATATATATATATATATATATATATATATATATATATATATTTTGCACTTTATTCATCTGCTTTTACTGCATTTCTGTTTCTTCCTACTTTATTACTAGGGGAATTGACTACAACTCTGAACTGAGATATATAACAATAAGCATCTTTTTCTATGCATTTAAAGCATTTTTTTGATTGTATCTGCTTTATTTTCTGAAAAAAAAATACTTGTTTCCTGCCTTTCTAAGCTAGTATAGTCCAGTTTTCAGGTTAGTGCTGAATTCAGGGCTGTGTTACAAATCTCTGTGTTTGCCCATATCTTACTTGGAAAGAAGGAAGTTTCTCTGCTCACCAGTGAGAAAGGGGAGCTTTGAGCAGCCTATCTGTCCCTGGAGGAGTGGTTTCAGCCCAGAAAGTAGTAGTTTATTGGTCATTTTGGGCTAATTTCTATCTCTTTCACTTCCCTGCAATAAAAACCGCATTTGCCCAGTTTTGCTCACCGGGTAGTGCCG
Organism: Protopterus annectens; assembly: GCF_019279795.1. Lineage (NCBI taxonomy): Eukaryota > Metazoa > Chordata > Ceratodontiformes > Protopteridae > Protopterus > Protopterus annectens. The sequence continues at coordinate 1,665,602,655 of NC_056744.1, read as the reverse complement.
GTTAGCTAGGGTGTAACTATCCCCGGCTCCGCAAACTCTCCTCTTCAATTTTTCCCTTGGAACTAGACAAACTTTTAACTTAAGCATTCAAGCCATTCATTTCTCAGCCCAGCACTTGCTCAAAACTCATAGCAAGCACTTATAAGGCCTAGCACTACAGAAGGACAAGGCTCTTTATTCGACCTTACCAGCCATTCAGTAAAACAGTTTACTGTACCTATCCAGGCATGTCCAAAGGACAGTTTCAGGTGTACTCTCCAGTCCAACTGGTGAATCTGGGCATTTTGAGGCAATGTTACAACTGCCTCATGTACAGAGACAACCCTCTCCTCCTACCACCAAACACTAATACATGTGAGAGATGCAATTATACAGCCAAACTGGAAGCTAAGCTCTCTCAACCCAAGACTGGATCAGACAGTCAAGAGGAGAAGGGAAATATTGGCATCACACCACCAGTCTCACATAGACACATTAAACCAGCACCGGAAAACAACACACATAAATACACAAAAACATACTCAGAGGCTCTAAATAAAAATCTGCAAAAGCAACAGAGACCTCCAAAGCAGACATCCAAGCAACCTCCATCCCCCAACACAAACCATGAAACACATACTTCACAAAACCAGTGTGCCACGCAATCACAGCCCTCAAGGCAAAATAACATACCCAACATACTAGTAATAGGTGACTCTATACTCAGGCACATTGACTACCAACTCACTAGGCTGAATAAGGAGAAAGTTACTGTTAGTTGTCTGTTGGGTGCCAGGATCTGCCACATAATACAAGCACTCAGGTCACTCCAGAACAAGTACAAATACGACTCTGTCATTGTCATTGCCCATGTTGGTGTGAATGACCTGAGCTGTACCTCCCTGGACTACATGAAGAGAGACATGGAAAAGCTCTCTGATCAAGTAGCTCAGGCTGGTATGACCCTGACCCTGACCCTGAGTAGCATCCTGACTTCACCAAAATGATAGCACGGTATAAAGAAAAAATTAACAATTTCAACTATTGGCTAAGTTTCTGGTGTCAAGGGGATCCAGTGTCTGTCCACCTGGGATGACATGCTCGACAAGCCACGCTGCTTCTCCAAAGACGGCTTGCACCTGTCACCCTTAGGCTTTCGAATACTGGCCAAGGCTCTTGCCACCCCCATAGTGCCTTTTTTAGGCAAGGCTCAAAAGACAAACCCACTGTTGTAAATAGCACAAGTAACAAAAATATGAGAGTAATACTACTCAATGCCAGAAGTCTAAATCTCAAAATGCATGCACTCTAGGCACTCCTCAGTATGGAGAAAATCGATATATGTGCATTAACAGAAACCTGGTTTAAGGCTCCAGAGAGCACCCCAGCACTGCCAGGCTACAACTCATACCATACATTTCGGCCAGAGAACCCGGACCGAAATACAAATGTGGGGGAGTATCCATATTCATCAAGGATACCCACACCTCCAGGTTAGTGGCACAGCACGATGCTTCAGAGATCATCCACGTACAACTAACAATGGGCAAAACTGCAATTCAAATTGTAGCTTGCTACAGATCAGCCACCATGTCCTAGGACCCCCATTCCACATTTCTGGAAACACTGGGTAACATAAAGGTCCTACCAAACACCCTAATATTGGGTGATTTCAACTACCCAAACATTAACTGGGCAAACTACTCAAGTACTAACTCCTTTGCCCAACATTTCCTAGAATTTATAAACTCAAAACACCCTGGATCAACTGGTCAACACTCCCACCAGAGGTAACAACATATTGGACCTGGTCATCACCGAGACGGGAGACTGGTGTCCCACACCGGAGGTCAACCCCTCACTGGTTAGATCTGACCATAAACAAATCACTTTGGATATCCACATTCCGCCCCACCCCTGGACAAGGAAACCACCGTGAAAAACCTTTCAAAAGCAAACTTCACATTACTTAAGACAGAGGTGGAAAGTTTCAAAGCCCCCATGCTAAAGGATAACGCTGTCCAAGCTGCAAAATCCTTTACTAATTCATTCTATGGGCACCTACAAGAATGCATGGATCGTGCTATCCTAAGCAAAACCAAGACTCACTCCTCCAAGAAAAGGAAACCAGTCTGGTGGACCCCTGCCATAAACAAGCTATACAATAGAAGGAGGAAACTAGTACAGAAAAGAGTAAAATCCCAAGAAGGGAAGACATCCCTGATCAGTATCAGCAAGAAACTACAATCCCTCATAAAATCATTCAAGGCAAGCTTTGAAAGAAAACTTGCCAAGAACTCTAAAGATAACCACAAGGCATTCTTTAGCTATGTCAAGAATCTAAGTGGCAATGCTCAGATCTGCTCAGAGTTAGTGCAGAATGGCACAAAATACACTGAACCAACCAATATTGCCAACATCCTGGCAGACAGGTTCAGTGCAGACCTCACCCCCCTCAAACCCCCAAAAGGGCCTATATACTTACCAGAAGAATGCAGAGCCCCTGAAATTACATAAACTCAGGTTAAAATAGCCCTCTCCAAAGCCAAAAACACAGCATCAACGGGACCGGACGATGTCCCAGGCTGCGTCCTACATGAGCTCAAAGATGAACTAACCCCTCAACTAAACACACTGTTCAAACTCAGTCTCTCCACAGGCTACGTACCTATAGAGTGGTGCACAGCAACAGTTATTCCACTCCACAAAGGTGGAGCCACAACAGACCCAGGGAACTATTGCCCTATAAGCCTGACTAGCTTGGTCTGCAAGGCTATGAAGCACATCATCATGGAACTCATTAACAGAGACATTGGGAACCTCCAAACACTGGACCCTACCCAGTTTGGCTTTGTTAAGGGCAGATCATGCCTCCTAAACCTGGTGAACCTCTTTGAGACAGTTACCAAGGCTACAGACGAGGGAAAGGTGGTACACACAGCCTACCTAGACCTCACAAAGGCCTTCAACATCATTCCCCATTCTGGTATTATAGACAAGCTCACCAGCCTGAACATAAACCCCTATGTCACAAGATGGGTTACCAACTGGCTCACGGACAGAACCCACATGGTGAGAGTTGTGGGAGCTAGGTCTGACTCTAAACCGGTTACAAGTGGCATTCCCCAGGCCTCAGTCCTAGGACCCCTCCTGTTTGGCATATACTTCTCAGAGGTACAGGCAAGCACAGGAGGACTGTGGCTGACCAAGTTCGCAGATGACTGCAAACTAGGGGCTATAATTGACTCACTGGCTGACACAGACATCCTTCAAAAGGGTCTCACTGAGATGGATACTTGGTGTCAAAATCATGGCCTCAAGCTAAATGTCAAAAAGTGCATAGTCATTCCCTTTGGAAAAAACAAAGTACCCACAAACTACCACATAGGTGGTAGTCTCCTAAATACGGAAAATGTAGTAAAGGATCTGGGGACCCAAGTAGATAGTAATCTCTCCTTTGATAATCACATTGCCAAAGTGGTTAAAAAAATCCTTCTATGTGGCCCACCTAATCACAAAAGGGTTTGCATCCAGATCAAAAGAGGTCATTGTGCCCGTCTACTCATCAGACCCATCATAGAGTACAACGCCCCATTTGGGATGTACCTTACAAGACACCTTCAACAGCTGGAAAGGCCACAGAAGTACCTCACCAAGAGGATCACTGGCCCCAGACAGATGCCCTACGCAGCTCGACTGAAGAAACTCCAGCTGTAATCGGTTGCATACCACCTGCTCAGAGGTGATCTCTGCCTGACATACAAGGCCATGTCCTACCCAGAATTGATGGACTTGGTCCACCTAAAGAAAACCTTATCCCCTTGAGCCACATGCTCTAGAGATCTAAACCTCACCACAACAATAAATAGGACGTGCTGGAGGGATAGATTCCTGTACCAGAGACTTCCCATGCTTTGGAACAAGATTCCAGTCTACATTAGACAGAGCTCCTTGCTAGCACTCTTCAAGAGAAACCTTGACGAGTGGATGGGAAACAAAAAGTTTACCCCGGGGATCACTTCAGTGGATCTGCTGGACAGAGGCACAGGGAACTAATCTAAGGGGGTGGCAAAAGCCAACACATTCTGGCTAGGCTTATAAATGCCTTCGGGCAGATAGCCTAGTACCTACCTATAAACCTATAAATAGAAAATCCTTGAGTTATCAGGCAAACAGCAAATAATGTACCTTAAATAAACTCCACTCTATATACTACAGCTAATTCCTTTTTACTTTCATTTTCAGAGCACAGGAAGTACTATGTGCTGAGAAGTGACCGCCTCCTTTTAAAAGGGAAATAGTGAGAGCTCTTCTACTCAGAGATTAAAAATATTTCACTCCAAGTACCTTTTTTAAGGGATCTATATTATATTAGTGAATATCCTGTTAAGCGAATACGAAAACATTGATACGTATTGCGCGAACCACGAATATGCCAAACGCACTAAACCGTAAAATTCAAAAAGTCGAATCCCCATAGTCGGCCAACTCCACCTCCCACTACATAGTGCCTACCCAAACAAAATAAATAAACCACATACATACACTAACCAAAATCCTACTTCTAACCCTAAAGTAAAGCACTAAAACCCTACTTCTAAACCCTACACTAAACCTTACATATATTACTATGCACTTACCTTAACCTGCACCCTAACCCTAAGGTCCGTAACTATCGCACACTTACCCTACAGAGATATACAAAAACAAAATAAATAATCCACACACATACATTTAACAAAACCCTAATTCTAACCCTACATTAACCTTATATACATTACCTATCTATGAACTTACCTTAACCAGCACCCTAACCCTAAGGTCCGTAACTATCGCACACTTACCTTACGGAGCTATACCGCAGACAGGCCAACCATGACATTTCGAATGTCACAGTTTTGGACATTCGGAGTTTCCGTGGTTCATGCAATACATGTCGCTCTTTTCGTATTCGCGTAAAAGGACTTTCGAGCATCTGAATGGAACCCTTTTTTAAGTAGTCCATTTTAGAAACTTCTAGTATATTTTTTCTGAACTTCAAAGATCTGAACTCAAGATAAACTCTAGTACATCTGTGGGCAAATTAAACTTGCCATAGTTCCTTTTTCTATAATCCCACCTTCTGCGTCTTTGCACAGACACTGTTGGCACTTAAAGTCATTCCCACCTTTTAGACAGAAATTCTTCCCACTAGTCCCACAAATAGCTACTTTGTTTCTACCAGAATAAAATGTAATGTTAATGGCCTGGTTCTGCATTCAGAAACTAAGAGTGATAGATTAAAAAAGGCTTTCATCAGGCTACATAACTTCTGTGATTCAGATGAGGTCTTTATAGCACCATGAATAATTAAGTCAGTTGGCGTGTTATATCATGCCACAACACATTTTAGTAGTTAACCCTCACTCAGCAAACCAGCAGACCTTGTAACCTGATGCTCCTATGATGTCAGGAGGTGCAGCACCAAACTGCTCTGTAAATGTGGAACTAGTATATTTATTTTATTACAAGTTGCTGCTGAGTTGTCTTTTAGGTGCAGTTAGAAGCTACATTAATGAAATGCTTGCCTTCACAGTGAGTATCTATGTTTATGACATTTCTAAAGGCAAGGAGAACAATGCCTTTTATAAGCATTTACAAAGTTGTAACAACATGGCATTGAAGTTTATAGTTCTAGAACAGGTATTACCTGACATTAGGGGAGGTAACTGGGAGGCCAGGTTAGAATGCCGCAAACTTTATTGGCAACTAAAATTAGACGCGGGTAGATTTCTTGGTTTAAATGAAAATATTAACATTAGTAGTGTTTTAAAGTTGAGAATGGCCCAATTATAATAAGTAATTAAACACAAGCACTTTTTATGTTGGACGGGAACTTTGATTTTTTGTTATTGTTATTAGTTTTTAACATTTTTAATTTTTTATTCACTTTTTCTTGACTAGAAGAGTTTGGTTACAAAACACTATGTGTTATATACACATTTTTTAGATTGAATATTAATTATTACTATGATCACAAGATCAAGAACAATGTTTACACTCGTGTGATAGTGGTTTATCACCACTTTTAGGCACAGACAGGGTTTAACACTATTTGCTACTTGTGGTGGTGTGAGATTACTGCCTCTTTTATACTTGATAGTTAAACTAATAAGAAGTGGTTCACACACGAGCTGAATGAATTAATTCGGTCATGTGACCGGGTGTTTCACTATTTAACACCTGTGAATTGATTGTATTGTATTATTGTACCTTGAAGAAGCTTAGTATTAACTGAGTGAAAGCGCTTAGTTTATTTTATTTTATTTTACTCTGTTCCATCTTAATAAAGACCGGATTTATCAACAATTTTTGTCGTGGAGTGAGTTCCGGGTCCTGTTCCTGCTGGGCAATTTTATTTGGATGCCTTCACAGTGTACTACATGCACAAATATTGAAAGCAGTGTTTCTGGCTATACTAAGGGTTGCCACCTTTTAAGTGGGCCAAAGTGGGACATGGGGGTGTGGCCAATATGACACTGGCCACACCTTCTACCATGATGTCACCACCGGAGTGGTGAAGGAGATGCTGTTATGGGTACAATGGATGGCTGCTGGAGTGGCTAGCTGACTGGCTGGCTGGCTGGAGTTGCTAGCTGGTTGGTGGGAGTAGCAGCTGAATGGATAAATGACTGGATGGATGGCTTGATGGATGGATGGCTGAATGAATGGATGCATGGCTGGATGGATGGCTGGCTGGCTGCATGAATGGATGGATGGATGGCTGGCTGCATGAATGGCTGGGGGCTGGAAGGATAGCTGTCTGGAGTGGCTAGCTGGTTGGTTGGAGTAGTTGCTGGATGGATGGCTTGATGGATAGATGGCTGAATGAATGGATGCCTGGCTATATGGATGACTGGCTGCATGAATGGATGGATGGCTGGCTGGCTGGCTGGCTGGCTGGCTGCATGAATGGATGGATGGCTGCATGGCTGGCAGGGTGGCTGGCTGGCTGGATGGAGGATGGCTGGCTGGCTGGATCACTCGTTATAAAAAAAAAAATCTCGGCCTTTTTTTAGCGGCTGTAGAAGTGCTTAAAACAAAGTGCTCCTACAGCTGCGATGCTTGCAGAGCTCTTCCTGCTCCAATCCCCACCCCTTTCATGAATTGCAGCCAATTGCTGCACGAATTAAAGCACCTGGACCTAACAGGTAGCAGCTTTGCCTGCAGGTCCGGGTTGGTGACATAACTGAATGGACATGGAAAAGCTGGAAGTAATTGTGACTTTCCACAGCAATTCAGTGCAATTGAAAAGTGGGACTTTTCAAGTCCCACTACTTTACACAGCAGGCAATGGGATGAGGCAGCTCAACCCGTGAGTGTCCTACTGACAACTGGATGGGTGGCAACCTTAGCTATACTATTATGAGTGGTACGGTAGCCTGACTTTTGGTTCAGATTACACAATATTGTGAATCACTCACATCACCACAAGGACTTATGAATCATAAGTAATGTTTGCTATGCTACAAGTTGCTTACATTCAGTAAACCCAGGTTTTGAATCACAACCCTCCTACTGTCCAATGTTTAGCTACAGTTACTCCTTGTGGAAAAGTAACCTTTTTTTTCTGAATACCCTGCTGGTGTGGCATGTAGCTGCCTTAGAACTTGTCTTTAGATGCCCAGAGAATACACTGTAGATGAGGAAAGGCCTAAATACTTTGATATATTTTACTTGTACTTGCTAAAGATAGACTTTAACATTTTAGCATCTTGCTTTTGTTACATATATTAATCCATGACCTATGCTTCAAAGCATTAGTTTTATGATTTTACTAATAATTCTATTACAAATACAAACACTTACATTTTTCCAGTGTCCACATTATCCTTTTCATGGTCAGAGGAAAGCCAGAGCCATTCCTTGAACTGAACAGGTATAAAGCAGAGAAACTAATCCTGGAGTGGTCAGGATACCAGTCCATGACAGAATGTATAGCGCCTTCTGTGTGGAGTCTGCATGTCCTCCCTGTAGTTGAGTTGCATTCAAAAGACATGCGTGGATTGGCGTGCCTTCGTTGAAGGTTGGGCCTTGGACTGGCAACTCAGCACCGTAAAAATCTACTGCCAATCATTAGCAGACCGGCATTCCACTGTGGTGACCCCTAACCAGGAAAAGCTGAAAGAAAAAGAAGACACACACACACACACACACACACACACATACACACACACACATACACACACACACACACACACACACACACACACACACACACACACACACACACACACACACACACTCACTCACTCACTCACTCACTCACTCACACACACACACACACACACACACACACACACACTCACACACACACACACACACACACACACACACACACTCACTCTCCCTTACACACTGACATGAGACATGCACATCTACAGGCAAGTATTTGAGGTCTAAAAGTGAAAAACTAATGCAACAAGTTAAAAAATAAAAAAAAACACTCTGGGATAACATTCAGGCTCCACGAAGAAGTCACCCTGGATGGTATCTGACATGGAGAAGTAAGCATTGTGAGACTGTGATACTAACTGCTGCACAAATGTGCTACACTCTGCAACGTATTTGTATTTCATTTGGATGTTTAATATCTGGGTCCTACAGCACATGGTCTGCTCTAAGATGGATATGTCCGAGTAACAAACAAATATAAATAATAAATCAAATGACAGAGATAACCAGAACATGTCAGATGTTTACTACAACTATACATGGATAACATTGCGCCCTGTAAACAGAAGAAACAACCTGCATGTTGGATTTATGCTTTCATATCAAGAGCTGTAAACTTTAATTAATGCCACCCATGAAATAGTTTTATCCAAGAGTTTAAATGAACATTTTTGAAGACAGAACTACAATTTTTGAAAAAAGAGAAGATGCTGTACATACAGCTAAGGGTACAAGCATATCTGATTGGGAGTTCCTTCTGTAATATTCGAACTAAAAGTGAAGGCATTGTTACATAATACTCTGAATCCATGCATTTCTTTTACATTATTCAGAGTGTTAATGGCATTTACCTTAGAATGACTGGTGAGAAGCTTGACTCATATCTGCATCAACTTTTTCCAAGCTGTAGATCAGCTCCAAGGTGAAGAGGGCTAAAGCCCATGTCCTATGTGATGGACTGCATTAACAAACAGGTCAGAGGGGACACATCAACAAAGTTGCTGTATACAGACGATGTGGCATTACAGGCAGACTCTGAGCAAGAACTTCAACAAAGGATAGGGGAATGGATTGCAAAACGGGAGGCACATGGGATGAAACCAAGGGCAGATAAGCAACGACAAAAGCTGATTAGCCAAAGAAGAGCCATAAAAACAACACAGTGGACTATTGAGGATAAGAAAGAAATTATGTATTGTTACTATTATGTAAAAAGCCCAGAATTTCCAGTCACAAGATATACAAAACAATTAAGAGAGAAGTTAGAGGAAACACTTGAAAAACCAATCCCAGTCTGATCCAAATATAAAAAAGAAATATGGACATGGGAAAGAGAGAGAGATTTGATATGGTGCAATATTTATGCAAAAGAGAAAGCCAAGTTAACTAATATAGAGAAAGCAGTCTCAAAGATATTCAAAGAAAAATACAGGCAAAGGCATCCAGATATGGGAAATTTCACAATAAAATTACTAAAAGCACAAAGATTTAATGTAGAAAAGATGATTAGTAAAGCAGAATTCAAAGAAACAGAAGTTGAAGGATTTAATGTAGAAGGTCAAAAACAGACTACATCACAGCATGATGGAGTGAGTCCCCAGAATAAGGAAAAGCAAGAAGAACAGGAGACGTGTGAAGAAGAAATATGGACAGGGGAAAGCAAAAGAGATTTAATATGGTGTAATATTTATGCAAAGGAGAAAGCAAAACTAATTAATACAAAAAGAACAGCACCAAAGATATTTGAAGAAAAATATAGGCAAAGGAATCCAGATATGGAAAATTTTACAATACAAAAAATAAGAAGATTAAGAGGAAAAGTAGAAAAAGAGATTAGTAATGGAGAAGTCAAAGAAATAGAAATTGAGGTAATGGAACAGCTACAAAGAGAAAGATTCAGTGTAGAAAATCAAATGCAGAAAGCACAACAACAGGATAGAGCAATAGATATCCAAATTAAGGGGAAACCAGTGGAACAGGAAGCAACTGGCCAGGTGCCATATCAAGATATTCTGGAGCCTTACACAGGAAACCATTATAAATGTTTACTTGAAGCTAGACAGCAAGGAAAGGAACAGGAAACTGTGGAAACTCTAATGCAGTCAATGTTGAAGAGTGCTAGGCCAGTGAGTTCCCATGTGACAGAACAACAGATGACACAGGATGAAATTGAAGAGAATGTGCCACAGGCAGATGATATAGAACTTTCTATAGAATGCCCATAGGAAATGGAAGACAAGGGATGTGCCCTCAGTATGGAAGAAAATGAGTTGAGAAGATTTGCTTGATTTAATACAGACAGATATATCAAGACCAATGAGTGAAATAGACTGCAGAAAGTTAATAAAACCCCAAAAGTCAGAAGCTTGATGAAACAAATGAACACAGTAAATAGACTGTCCATAGAGATCCATGCAATATAACAGAAGTAAACAGAATATATTACTGTGCTGCTAAAGTAATAACTGATAAAGTTCTACCACAGGAATATAGGGTAGCGAGAGAAAAGAGGGGGGAAAAGCAAATACCATCATGGAAATATCAAATATAGAAAACTATAAAGCAGCTAAGACAAGAAGTGTCATTGTTAGAAGATTATAGAAGAAGGAACAGATCAACAAAAATATTAAGAAAGAGAGATGTGATAAAAGCAATGCACAGTATTAGAACAGACCAGGATCTATTATGCACTACTGGAGCTAACAAACTAAAAATGTCAAAACAGGCGGAAAGACTTAGAAGATACAAAGCTAAATATAAGGGAAAAGCACAAAATAAACAATTTACTGATGACCCAAAAATGTTTTAATAGAGAATTGGGAAATAAGGTAAAAGGAATTGATATACCGCCAAAAAAGAGGAAGTAGATACATTTTGGAGAAGTTTCTCTGAAGATCCTGTGGAACATAACAAAGATGCTAAATGGATGGAAGAAGTAAAAGAAAGAATAAGAAGTTTAAAGGTACAGGATACGAAATGGGATGAAATAACAGCCAGAGAGAATTGAAATAAAGTTGAGAAAAGCCACTAATTGGAAAACCCCAGGCCTAGATGCAGTACCTAGCTTTTGGTTTAAAATATAACTTGTTTACATGAGGATCTAGCCATGAGTAAGAACTATTTACATGCACACCCTGAACACACACTGCACTGGTTAACAATAGGAAAAACAATGCTCTTACTTAAGAATGAACCTGCAAGCTACCCTAAAAATTATAGACCAATAACATGTCTTCCGACAACTATACATGGGAACTGATGCTGACAGAGTTTATAGTCATCTAGAAGAAAACTCAATTTTGGCAGTAGAACAAAAGGGCAATAAAAGAAAGCCATATGGAACAAAGGACCATTTGTTGTTAAACAAAGTTATAGTGGAGAACTGTAAAAAGGGGAAGAATCTACGTATGGCATGGATTGACTACAAAAAAGCATTTGATAGTATCCCACATTCCTGGATAAAAGGGTGCTTAAAAATGTATAAGTTGCACCCTACACTGATTAACTACATTACAGTAACCATGAAACAGTGGCAGACCACTTTGCAATTAAGCCATGATAAAGGACAAATTATTATCCCAGGGATAAAAATTCAAAGGGGGATATTCCAGGGTGACTCTCTGTCATTGTTGCTATTCTGTTTTGCCATTAACCCATTAAGTTGTTTACTTAACAGCTTAGGCCATGGCTATAATCTGGCTCCTAGAAAACAACAAAGCCTAATGACTTCTCATCTTCTCTTTGTCAATGATTTAAAACTGTACAGCTCATCAGATGAGGAACTGAAAGCACAGCTGCAGGTTGTCAAAACTTTTTAAGATGATATTGGAATGTCATTTGGTCTTGGATAACTGTGCAAAAGCAACCTTTAAAAAAGGAAAACTGCAGTACCAGGAAAACACCAGTTTGGGACAAGACTGTGATATAAAGAACGCGAGCAAGAGGGAGTGTATAAATACTTGGGAAGTGATGAAGGATCAGCAATAAAACATGAACAAATGTGAATAAAGCTCAGTAAGGAGTATTTTAGAAGACTTAAATTAATCCTGAAAACAGCATTGACATCTAGGAACAAAATCCAAGCCATAAATCAATTTGTTCTTCCTGTCCCAACTTATAGTTTTGGAGTGATTGGCTGGCCCCAAAAAGTGTTGGATAGTTTGGATATTAAAACAAGAAGGATGCTTCATGCTCAACAAATGATTTATAAAAATCAGTGTATACCAAGATTATATATTCCCCATTCCAAAGGTGGGATGGACCTCCTTGAAATTGATTACATGTATAGATTTGCAATCGTGGGACCCCACATGTATCTACTGACCTCACAAGATCCAAATGTAGTGAAAGTTTTGAAACATGAGGAAAATAAATCTAAGATGACATCTCTGCTTAATTTAGCAGAAGCATATTGACGTCAAGCAGGAATGGAAATCAAACCAGAAGTAGATAAAAACCAGGCAGTAACTGAATGTGCTAAAAAACAAAAGAAAGAATATTAGGTGAAGGACCAGATGAGAAGGCAAGAAATGTGGAAAAAACATAAATATAACTGCAAGTATAGAAAACTTCTGGAAGAGCCTCATGTTGATCAAGAATGAACGCAGGAATGGTTAAGGACAGGTGAATTCATATCAAGAAAAGAAAGGTTAATATTGGGCAGCCCAAGACAGTGGGCTACATACATGCTGGTTTACAAAGTCCATTGAATATGTGGGAGAAACAGACATATGTAGGTTTTGTAAAACTGAAATGGAAACAGTCACACACCTTGTTGCTGGTTGCGATGCACTAATGGCAGAGGGACTGTATAGTGAAAGGCATAATAATGTGGAGAGACTGTTGCACTGGAGATTGTGCAAACATTATGGTATCAAAGTGGATGAAAAACACTAGAAACATGAGCCACAAAGAATCATAGAAAATGATTAAGTTTATATCACATGGGATCACCCAATATCAACAGTTCAAAAGATAGATGCTAGAAAACCAGATGTAGTGGTCCAAAAAAAGAAGACAAAAATAGCATTGGTCATTGAAATCACCACACCTAGTGACTACAGTGTCTTGTGTACAGAGAAACACAAAGTCTTAAAATACCTTGATCTGCAGACAGAAATGAGAGTCATGTGGAAGACAGATACCCAGACAGTTCCAGTAGTAGTAGGAGCAACTGGTCTTATAAAAAATAATTTGCAATTGTATTTAGATATGGTACCAATTTGTGCAACACCGTATGAATTGCAGGAGTCATTACTCGGCACATTGTGAAGAGCATTTTTGGCTGACATCAAAGCATGAAACAATACTAATTTCATGAACTTTAATCACACTTTGACTTAGGAATGGGGTCCATTCCTTTCATGGTATTAGAAACCCAAAAGTCTTGGACTAATTAAAAATGACAGATAAGAGTGGTAATAGCAGCAAATTGGGGAAATCAGAAGAGAATTGAGGTAGAAGGGAGGATAGTGGAACAGGTTAATATCTTTAAGTATCTGGGAGGAGAGGTTGAGGAGAAGGGAAGTCTGAATGATGAGGTCAAAGCTATAATCAGAGGGGCTGTAGCCACCTAGCATAGAGTCTCTGGTGTAGTGAATGATAGAAGAATGCCAAAGAAGCTGAAAAGTAAGGTGTACAAGACAGTGGTATGACCAGTACTACTGTATGGTACAGAAACCTGGGCAGTAAAGGCAGAGCAGATGAGGAAGCTAGAGGTGATGGAACTGAAGTGCCTGAGAAGGGTGGTAGGATGCACTCTGTGGGACAAATGAAGAAGCCAAAGTAGCTCAAACTGCAGAAAAGATCAAAGAGAACAGATTATGGTGGTTTGGACACATGCAGGAAATCAGAAGACAACCTGGTGAAGAAGATTTGGGACAGACAGGAAGATGGTAAGAGGAAACGAGGACATCCAGCAAAGAGGTGGATGGATTGTGTGAGAGAAGATCTGCTACAGTCAGGCATGAGTGTCGAAGAAGGCAGGAGTGTGGCATTGAATCAAGAGAGATGGTGACAGTTAACACAATACCGCAACACCATCTACAAAAATGGAAAAAGGAATTTGATGGTGATGATGATGTAATGAGAAGGAAATTAGATATTTACTAAAGAGTTACAGACTATTTAACACATTCATAAATATGAAATATGTGGTGGTCTGGTATGTGATAAATGTAACATTTTGCATGATAAATGTAATATTTTGCACACTAGTTTAGGAAACAAGTTTTATTATAAGTGGCAATGGAATATGTGGGGTTAGGGTATAGGATACATGTAATATCTTGTACATTATGTTTAGGGAATGAATTTTATGATATGTGACAATGGGATACTTGGGGGTCTGGCATGTAATAAATGTGATATCTTGTACTGTAGGTTTACAGAATGATTTTTGTGATGAGTGGCTGGGTATTAAATGCTGTTTGGTGTCTGAAACATATATCTTGTTCTTTGAATTTAGGTAATGAGTTTTATACTGAAAGGCAATGTAATATGTGAAGGTCTGATGTGTGGCATGCACTACTGGTCTAGGGAAAATTTCAAGATGAGTGGAAAGACATATATCATGACCTGAGTTCTGTAATATTACAGTACTAGACATTTCATGTATCAAAATAAAAAAAGACTGTGCATTGCAGTTATAAGCTTTTCCTGTTTTTAGGTTAGATGGGTATTTCATATTAACTTTAGTGGGCTATGTTAATTGCCTAAGTTCACTCTGAAGAGAGCTTTAGGTAGTTTGTGTACTTGTTTTATGCATGGAGTGTCTCATGAGTACTTAAGTGCTCTTGTGGTAAGGGAATTTTAAATCTTTTTTTTGCACTAACAGTTTACATCTTGATGTTTTTAGAGTGTACTGAGGATTATGTTTGGGTACATTTATTTGATTGCTTAGTTTTGCTATTAAAATGGTGTCTTAACTTGCTGTTGAGTAGTGAAATGGAATAGCCTTATTGTACCAATTAATAGTTTTTATTGCTGCTGTTTGTATATGGTTTGATAATACTCAGCTGCTGAGTTGCATTGGTCTGTTTTTTTTTATTTCTAATATGTACCATTTGTGTTATGGCATATATTAGTTGCTCGGCTTTGTTACTTAACATGTATTGAACTATGCAATTTATTTCTAATTGGTAAATATGCAATACCATTTACTGTAATTTGTATACTGCCTCAGTGTAAATCATATTATTGCTTCACCCTACACTGCTTCTTCTACTGCCCTATACTCATCTCTTCTACCTTTCTTCCCTCCAGTTCTTCATCCACTTCCTGAACACCATGTGCTCTCCTTAAGTTTATACACACAGTGGTCAGTAACTTCATTTTCCTCTGGAAACTTAATCAACAGTGGCTCTCCTGCCTGTAATCCACTAACTCAAACAATAACATATGTGCTTATTTTTCTGTTCTGTAATGTAAATAACAGATACTATCATCACAGTTAAATGTAAGAACTGTACATGCCTAAAGCATTTTAATCCTTGCTGTAGACTGTTCTCACCCAATATGTAAAGTAAGACTGCTGCTAAGGCCACTTACCAATATCCAACCTTTTTTCCTTCCCTTTCCCCTCCAACTAGATGTATTCTATCTGTACACATTGCATTCTAATTATTTCTGCTTAATTCTAAACTACATAACTGTCACTAGCCATACTTCTTTCCTGATTGTTTTTTTTCTCACTACACTCAAATAAACTCCTCCAGCTCAGCCTGCTCTGTTTGCCCTTCACTTCACTCGGGCTCACTCTGCTCCCTACCCTATCCCCATTCCCATCCATCCCCACTCCAGTTACATTTATATTTCCACAAGCTCCACCCCACTGTCAGTAACCAATCACATAACATTCCTACCTCCATATTACAAAGCCCAACCTCTTCTAAAATCACACCCACTCTTCCAGTCTTACTTATCCTGCACTTCCTTATTGAAATCTTACCTCCACCTACAGTCTCCCACCTTTACTACACATAAGCAAAATCCAACTATGTCTTTCTATCCCACTATCATAGTATACCTTCCACTCTCACTCTCCCTATCTATGGTATTAAATCTAACATCTCTTCACACCTCTAATGTAACCCCCAAGGTTTCAACAGCCACTGACACATACTCCCTTACAATTAACTCATATTCTGATATATCCTCATGCCTTTTTAACCTCAATTCACTCCTACTCTCCAAACCAAGAATCTTCCCTCATAAAAGCACCACTCTTAGCATACTACCTATTAAAAACCAGCATACCATTACACGGAAGCAATTACCATTAATACTCCCCTATCCCAGAAATGTTCTATCACTTTGTGGAGACATCCACCACAACCTATGACTCAACCCTTCCACTCTTAACCATCCCAACTCCAACAGATCATTACATTTTACCACTATCAACCTCCAAAGTGTCAGAAATAAAATTCCTGAATTCCACACTTGGATATCTCAAGCCAAACCAGACTTAATTGCCACAACTGAAACCTGGCTAAAACCATATATAAAGGACTCAGAATTCCTTCTACTTGGGTACTCCTGCCTAAGGGCAGACAGACCTCACAAAAAAGGTGGAGGTGTTGCCCTCCTCGACCCACATAACTTTACTGTTTTCCCCTACTCAAATCCTATTCCACAATTCTCCACTGCTGAATTATTAATCGCTTTTCTAAAAATCAATGACTGTAAAAATGTATGTATAATAACCTTATACCTTCCACCAGGCAATAACAGTCCCCTTCTTGAAGAAATCTTGACCTGGATTTCTAAAAATATTAGCAATGAAACAATCATACTAGGCGATGTCAACATAAACTGACTCGATCAATCAAACTATTCCTCACCTCCCAGCATTAACCTCTATAATTTCACCCAATTAATCACAGATGTAACTACACCAGCTAAAAACAATAATGGTGGCTCAGTTATAGACTGAATCCTAGTTTCTGACCCCAACAACTTTTCTGATATAGGCACCCTTCCTTGCAACATCAGCAACCACCAACCCGCCTATGCCATATGCAAAACCCCCCTTTTACCCAACCAACATCAATACAACTAATTAGAAATCTAACTAAAGTCCATCAAATGGAATATACCAAAGAGTCTCCCACTAGACAAAGCTGTTAAATTCTTTAATTCAGCATTCCTAAAAGTTTTAAATATCCTAGCCCCTCTCCACCAAAAAAGAGTAAAATCCAAACACACCACCTGGCTATCCAGAAATACCAAACAGCTCATGACCATTAGGGATAAAACCTGGAAAACATGGCAAAGAACTAAAAACTCTTCTGACCTCCAACAGTACAGGCAGCTTCATAACCAAGTAAAGCACCTAGTCAATAATGACAAAAAATCATTACATTGAACTACAGCAAAACTTCAAACAAAATCCAAAAAGATTTTGGAGCTCTATTTCTTCTCTGCTAAACCCTGGTACAAAGGCCAACCCCTGTCCACATCCTGATAAAACACCACTAGAAATCACCACTGTATTTAACTCATACTTCACAGAAACCATAGCCAAACTCACTGCCTCCTTCCCTCCCCCACCTCATTATTCTAACCACTGTCCTCTTCACAATCCCCTAGCAAACTCCCCCTCATCTACTTTTTCTTTCTCCTCTATACCTACTACCATCATAACTAAACGTCTCCTCAAGCTTAAACCAGGTAGCTGCACCCCTGATAACTTACCCCGAGAATACCTTCAGATGTCAGCTAGAACTATCACCTACCCCATTAGCATACTCTTAAATAGATCAATACAGGAATCCTATATACCAATCATCTGGAAAAAAGCATATATTCTCCCCTTACACAAGGGTATCAGTTGCACTGATACCTCCAACTTTCATCCTATAGCTATACTTTCCCCTATCTCAAAAATCCTAGAAAAATGTATTCACACTCAGCTCCAACACTACATACTGAATAACCAACTACTATCTCCTAGTCAACATGGCTTTCACCCAGCCCACAGTACCACTACTGCTCTCTTATCATTTCTAAATACAGTTAACCAAGCTTGCAACAAAGGCAAGCTAGTTTTCTCCCTTTTCCTTGATCTATCTAAGGCTTTTGCTACCATCTCTCACTCCCTTCTTCTCTCAAAGCTTTCCACACTGGGTATATCCCCCCAACTTTACTCTGGTTTACTAACTACTTGTCCAATAGACAACAATCCACTAAATGGCAAAAGTCCTTCTCACCATTCCTAGATACCCTTACAGGTGTTCCTCAAGGATCCATACCAGGGCCTCTACTCTTTAGCATTTTTATTAATGACTTCCATTCCTGTGTTAACAACAACTCTGTTATTCAGTACTCGGACGATACAACAATAATTTCCACTGTCAATACCATACCCAAATTATTAACACTTACCCAGCAGGCCTTCTCATCCACAGAAATATGGATGACTAACAACCATCTTGCCCTCAATCCCAACAAAACTAAACTTTTTCTCTTCACCCCTAGAAAAAACACCCCAATAAACAAACCAGACTTTACCATCTATTTACTAAACAAAACTGTCCTAAAAGTAGTCCCACACACAAAATTACTAGGTGCTACCATAGATGGCAAACACATTCACAATAATATCAGAAAGACCTACCAAAAACTTGGCACCCTCTAGAGACATAAACACTTCCTAAACCCTTCCACTAAACAAACTCTTGCCTCTACTTTCTTACTACCATCTCTATTATATGGCACCTCACTCCTCACCAACATACAATCCTCCCTAAAAACTAAAATGGAGACCTGCTACAATAAAATCAGCAAATTTGCAACTAATGCTACATACTCCTCACATCACTGTTCCTCACTACACACACTCAAATGGCTCAAACTACCACAGTACCTTACCTATCAGCAACTAACTACAGCTCACAAAATAATCTATAAACCTTTCGACTGCCCATCTCTGCTCCATTCTAACACTATACCATCCAAATAGACACCTTAGATCTGAAAATCAAACTTTACTGCTTTTTCAAAAACCCAAGCTCTCTGTTGGCCAAATGCTTTACTCCTTCTGCATAGCCAAACTTTGGAACTCACTCCCATCACCTCTCAGATCCACTAAGGATGCTAGCGCCTTCAAAAAGGCCCTTCAGCTACATCTATCTACTCAATGGCAATGTTCATGCTCTAGATCCCAACCTCACATAACCTGGCTTTTCCCATACTACCACTTCTCACACATCTCTAACTGTTTTAATTTCAACCTCTGACTCTTAACTCTGTCTATTATTCCATTTATTTCTCTTTATCTACACAAATACAGCCCACTGTATATAGCTCATTTTTTGATAGTATGCTGCAAATTCCTACTGTCTATCTAGTCACTGTATATTGTTATTGATTCTTACATGAGTGCTTGTCTGTGTTATTTTGTCTGTAAAAACTCCTTAATTATTTCATTTGTGTCTATCTTTTGTTAATTCTATTTCTGTAATTAAATCAGTTCTGTACTGTCATGTTTATTGGAGCTTTTCTCCCCAGGCCTCCACCGAAATTGGGCTCATTCAGCCCCAGTGGACTTTCCTGGTAAACAAATGTAAATAAATAAATAAAATATTTTGTTAGTTTACATAGGATCATAGGACATTACTAGGCTAATGGCCCTAGGACCCTTATGAGCCTAGCCAAGTTCTACACTTATTTCCATGATCAGCACGTAATGCCCATGTCCAATAAGAACACAGGTGGAACCCCCAGGGTGAATTTATGGTTACCCATCCAATCATCCAGCTTGCTTTTGAAGAGGGCCAATGAGGTGCTCTGTTTGACATGAAGTGGGAGTCTGTTCCAAAAGTGTGGTAACCTCTGGGAGACAAATCTGTCCCTCTAGCTGGTTCTGTTGTCACATACCAGGTTAAGGTCTTTAGAGCACATAACCTGTGTACCATTTGACTTGCTGATATGCAGCATTTCCAGTAAAGCAGGGTCAGAGATTGCCTTATATGCAAGGCAGAGATTGCCTTTGAGTAGTCTGTATGATACAGAATAAAGTGACAGTGATTTCAGACAATCCAAATAGGACAAATGCTGAAGACCTTGAATCTTCCTTGTGAGGAAACTGTGGTTTCTCCTGTTGCTGCAGGTGCTTGGAAAGGTATATACCAAAAGGGGTGTTGTACTCAATTATTGGCCTGATGAGGGAAGAGTACAGGGAGGTAATAACTTCTTTCTTTTTCTAGAGGTAATGCCCTTACTTATGAGAAGAGCAATATAGAATACCCTTCTTACCACTGTGGAGACATGGTGATCAAAGGTAAAATTGCTGTCAACATGTGTGCCCAGGTCTCTCACCACTGAGTGCGTACTTAGGGTTTTGGTATTAATGTGGTAGTTAGCAAGGACATCATTCTTACTGAAAGGGATGATAATACATTTTTTGCATTGAGTTTAAGGCCATGACTTTGCCACCAATCATTTGTTTGTGTAAGACCCTCTTTTAGGATGTTGACATCATTTGGAGATTCTATGACCACTCCCAGTTTGCAGTCATCAACAGACTTTGTCAGCCACAGACCTTTAGTTTTTGCTTGTACTTCAGAGAAATAGATTCCAAACAGTAGAGGTCTCAGGACTGATCCCTGTGGAACACCAGTAGTTACAGGTCTGCTGTTGGAGGTGGATTCCCCTATTTTGACTATATGTGTTCTATCAGTGAGCCAGTTAGCGACACATCTAATGATGTAAGTGTTGATACCTAGCTGGGTGAGTTAGTCAATGATGCTTGAGTGGGGGATAGTATCAAACACCTTGGCTAAGTCTAGGTAGGCTGTATGCACAGAATTCCCCTCGTCCAGGGCCTTGGTGACTGTCTCAAAGATGTCTGCCAGGTTTAACAGGTATGATCTCCCTTTGTCAAATCCAAACTGAGTAGGGTCAAGTGTTTGGAGATTACCTATATCTTTGTTGATAAGGTCCATGATGATTCACTCCATGGCCTTGCAGATAAGACTAGTCAGGCTAATAGGTCTATAGCTCCTGGGGTCAGTGAAAGCACCACCTTTGTGCAAGAGAATAACAGTGGCCATTTTCCATTCAGCTGGGATGAAGCCAGTGCTTAGGCTATGATTGAAAAGAGTGCCCAGTGGTGTTGCTAATTCTTGCTGGAGCCCATGTAGAATGCAGCCTGGGATGTTATCAGGTCCCATAGATGCTGTGTTTTTGGCCTCAGAGAGGGTGTTTACAACCTGCTCTTTAGAGATACAAGGTAGGGGACAGGTGGTAGGGATGTCATGGGGTACGTGTGGTAGGGGCAGGGGAGTGAATTTTTCACAGAACCTGTTGGCCCACAGGTTAGGTATGTCTACAGGCTCAGTATATGTGGTATCATTAACTACCAGTTCAGCAGAAATCTGGGCCTCTCCTTTTAGGTTACGGGTGTAACTAAAGAATACCTTATGGTTGTCCTTGGTTGAGGAAGCTAATTTGGATTCATAGTTTCCTTTGGAGGACTTCAGAAGAAGTTTTATTTGCTTGTTTAAGTTTAGGAGGGAGTGTTTCCCATTTAGGGCTTGCTCCCTCTTACTCTTAGACAGCAATTTCTTTATCTTATTTAAAGCCTGTTAATGGCAGTTGTCCACTAGGCAGGTTTGCTCTTCCTTGAGGAGCTTGTTTTGGTCCTATCAGGTACAGCCGAGTCAGTGCAGTTATACAGGTGTTTGTATAAAGCACTGGTGTAGAACTTGGCATAGATGCCAAATCCATCTGAGGGGGGAAGTGCAGTGAAGCTATTTATACCATCCCATAAGAGGTTATAATCTGCTTGGGAGAAGTTTTTTTAGCTTAGTTGCTGCTGGGGGGGTCAGGTGTGATAGTTACTTTGAATGAGATTGATTTGTGGTCAGATCTCACCAGGGAAGAACTCGCAGTGGGGGAACAAAGCAGACATAAAGGAATGTCTGCTTTGACAGCAATGTCATTTTACATTTGATTAGTTGTAGTCAGTGTTTTATTTCACTTTTCTTTTTTTCATTTTTTTAAATTTTAGTATAAATGAATTTCATTTCTAAGAGTAGATTTAGATGTCCATTTTTTATGGGGGTGTTTTCTATATCCAATGCATTAGTTTACTTTTTAACAATTAAGTGAATGGGAGATGCAATCCATATTTTAGTCATGTTTATGTGGGCTAGGGTGTTTTGGGTTTTGTGTGTGTGTGTGTGTGTGTGTGTGTGTGTGTGTGTGTGTGTGTGTGTGTGCATGTGAGTGACCTTTTACATTAGTTTTTATTGAGTAACACAAATAAAATAGGATCCAGGAAGCCAGTAAACTGAGTCAACGACAATAAAAACAGTAAAATCCAAAAAGCACTCCGAACTCAGAAACACCAATAAAAACTTTTAATCTTAAAAGCTTTTGGGATTTCTCCATTTGTAAGTGTTAAAAAAATTCAAAAAACATCAGTTACTTAAATACAAAATTTGAATTTCATCACAAAACACAGCCTTAATTAACTCTGTGTTATTATTGGAGGCTGTGTTTTGTGATGAAATTTGAATTTGGTATTTAAGTAACTAATGTTTTTTGGATTTTTTTTTAACACTGATGAAGGAGAAATACTATAAGCTTTGTAAGATTAAAAGCTTTTATTGGTGTTTCTGAGTCTGGAGTGCTTTTTGTTTTTTATTGAGTAACATACATATTGCTGGTTTAGGGAATTTTTATTAGGGTAGATGATACACCAAGGATGTAGATAAACTGCTGATAATGTCTTAAAATTCCAGATAAACTTCTCATGATGTGCCACAAATACAGATAAATAAAATGAGCAAATCAATCTGACTGGCTAACAGGGATATGCAAAATATGCATAAAGCACATGTAAAGAAAATCCCCCACAAAAATGGCTGTATAACATAGGATTTTGATTGGGTCACCAATCATAGCCTGCTTGTTATGTGTTCAAGTTATGGACACCAAGAAATTCACCTTCATGGATGCCATGAAATTCACCTTGAGATTGGAGCGAAGCTTGAGACTTGAATCTTGGCATCCATGTTGAGAATACATACTGTAATTTAAGGTTATGATTGGTGAACTGATCATAATTATTTGTAGTGCCTGGAGCTTTACAGTATCTGCTTTATCAGTTCTGAGTACTAGAGAGAGCAGTGAGGAAGGTAGGACAGCCTCAAACGAACTACTGAACCCATGTTATACACTACAGAGTGTGTTTGTAACAGCAGATACAAGCTTTGCAAGTAGGAAAAGGAAGAAATGTCAAGTAAAAACAACTGTAAATTAGACATGAACTTATTAGGTTTGTCATATTCACTTACCTGTAACCCTAGAAGGATTTCCATGGAGTATACACCAACAACTTTGAGTCAAAGAAGACATTGTGGAACAGCAGAGCTGATATCCTGCAAAGGAAAGTTGGATGAAGGCTGTGGAAACTGTTGGATTTGCCTCACCTGTATGAGAAGCTGTTAAGATTCTTCCCTATCTGTATAACTGTTATTACATGTGCTGTGAAGGTGCTGAGGGAAAATGGCTATGAACCTTGGACTTTAAGGGGCAGTATGTGTGTATTGTGTAGCATGGGGTGGAGAACATTCTGAACTGTTATTTTCCACAAAACTTAAGTACTGTATAATAACTGCATTTTTGTCTTGTGAATAGACCAATGCTGAATGTTAAAGTTGAACTACACACACACACACACACACACACACACACACACACACACACACACACACACACACACACACACACACACACACAGATATTGTCATTCATAAGACTGATTCACATTTTGTCAAAATCTGGCTTTGCAGCATGTAATGGAACTGTAATATTATGCGGGCAGGCAGGAAACACTTTAAGTATAACACAGGGGTCAAGCAGCAGTCTAAAGACTACTGAAGATGTTTTTTTCTCGAAATATTTCTGCTACACATCCCATCTGAATGACCATATCAGTTTCCCTTACATTGCAGGGTAGATTGCCACCCCCGATGGCATCTGTGACATCACTCACTTTCCCAAGATTGATTGATTGATTGATTGATTTTATTTTACATTTATTGACCGGGAGTGCTCCAGAACATATGGGATTATACACATGTGGCATAAGGAACCCCCTCAGGTGAACACTGACAGAATTATATCAATAGGAAAGGCTACCATTCCCTAAAGTTAAAGGCAATATGTCATACACAGTGGTTCATAACCACTGTATCTGATCAGCATCCTGGAAGTGCCCATGATTCACATAAGACATACAAGTTATGTCTATCACCATTTCCTGAACAGTGATATTCCACATGGCTACTGAGTAGATAAGTGCAGACATATGCCCCAGATATGGATAGCTACAGGCAATGGGTGTCCAGGTCTCTCCCTCATATGTCTCTTATGTGTTTTAGAGGAAGCAGGATATCCAATAGAGCCCTGGCTGATTATACCCCTTAGGAACCCACATAGTGTGTCTAAAATGCAGAATAACACCATCCATTCACAAATGAGGTACATTGTGTTCAGCCTGTTGAAAACTCAGTTCTACTGCATAAACACATCCTGGGACACTGGAGTATACCCCTCTTAGCTTGCAAGCTATTTGATCATGAGGAAGAAGGCAGCCCAGCCCTTGGTCTCAGGAACCTCCTGATTCACAACATCAGGCTGTCACAATCACCACAGGTATATCCTGCAGGAGCAGCAATGACAGTGATGATGACAGAGAGCTTCCTGTCACTGTACCACATGCACACTGATAGCATTGTGAACAGTATCTGGCACTGTCACTATCACCACAAGTATATCCTGCAGGAGCAGCAATGACAGTGATGATGACAGAGAGCTTCCTGTCACTGTACCACATGCACACTGATAGCATTGTGAACAGTATCTGGCACTGTCACTATCACCACAAGTATATGCAGCAAGCAAGTTATAATGACAGAGAGCTTCCTGTCATTGTACCATATGCACACTGATAACATTGTGAACAGTATCTGGCACTGTCACTATCACCACAAGTATATCCTGCAGGAGCAGCAATGACAGTGATGATGACAGACAGCTTCCTGTCACTGTACCACATGCACACTGATAGCATTGTGAACAGTATCTGGCAGTTAAGGTGAAGCAGTAATGTTTAGTACACCTGTATGGGCCCTGACAAGTACAGGCACTGCAGTGTCAAACAAAACAAAATGATGTATGCAGTGATACTTACAGCCTATATTGGGTATTATGTGGATTCTTTGACATCAACCACATCTCTGAAGTGCTGGCAGCTCTAGATTGCACACATGTGTCTCAATAAGTATCCACAGTCAGGAGTTATTTCAATAGGAAGAGTCACCATTCCACCAACTCCAAGGTCATTTACAATGCTTAGGGTCTCAAAACCAGTGTACCTAGATAGCACCATGGCAGTGTCCATGATTCACACTAACATAGGTTCATAGATTCATAGGTGTTTACTAGGCTAACAACCACAAGGGCCTTTTTAAGCCTAGCTATGCATCCCAAATCTCTAACAAGTTCTGATACCCTTGGTAAGTGTAAGCATGGGCCTGGGAGATGAACCATGTACAGGTTACCTGTTTGCATCAGAGACATAGGTGCCAAACCAGGGATGAATTTCCAGTTTCCCATCCAATTGTCCAAGTTGCACTTGAATTGGATTAGGGAGTAACTCTGGTTCATGTGGATGGGGAGCCTGTTCCATAGACGGGGTAGTCTCTGGGATACATATCTATTTCTCCAGCAGGTCCTATTTATATCACAGTCAAGGCTTAAGTCTTTAGAATGGGTAATTCTGGTACTGTTTGTTTTGTGGATATGCAGGAGGTCCATCAGAGTGGGGTTGGACAATGCCCTGTATGCCAGGCATTGATCTCCCTCAAAAGCCTGTTGGAGACAGAATATAGGTTTAGGGCCTTGAGGCGGTCAGCATAGGACATATTACTTACATGCTGTATTCTTTTAGTTAGGAAACTCTGTGGACATTCCAGTTGTTGGATATTCCTGGTTAGGTACATACCAAAGGGGGCATTGTACTCAATGATAGGTCTGATGAATGCCAAATACAGTGGAACAATGACTTCCTTGGTCTTAGATGCCATACCTTTGTTTATAAGTTGCACAACATAGAATGATTTCCTCATCACTGTAGACACATGATGATCAAAGGCTATATTACTATCTATGTGTGTCCCTAAGTCCCTGACTACTGGATCAGCTCTAAGAGGTGTGTTGTCAATATGATAGTTACCAGGGATGGATGACTCCCCAAAGGATACTATTATGCATTTCTTGGCATTTAGTTTTAGTCCATGACTCTGACACCAGTTGTTTGTCTGTGCCAGCTCCCTCCTGGAGAACATTTGTGTCAGTGTGAGATTCAATGACAGCTCCTAATTTGCAATCATTTGCAAATTTAGTCAGCCAGAGACCACTGACATTAGCCTTGACTTTTGAGAAGTAAATGCCAAAAAGGAGTGGTCCAAGGACTGATCCCTGAGGGACTCCACTTGTGACTGGCCTCTTTGTAGAAGTGGACTCCCCAATTCTAACTTCCTGGGTCCTGTCTGTGAGCCAGTTGGCTATCCACAGGGTGACATATGGGTTTGTACCTAACCTCTTGAGTTTGTCAACAATGCCTGAGTAAGGTATTGTGTCAAATGCCTTGGCTATGTCAAGGTAGGCAGTGTGAATGATTCTGCCCTCATCCATTGCTTTGGTGACCTTTTCAAAAAAGTCCACCAGGTTAAGTAGAGATTACCTGCCCTTAATGAAGCCAAACTGGGTTGGGTCCAGTTTCTGGAGGTTTACTATTCCTCTGTTGCTATTCTCCATGATAATTCTTTCCATGGCCTTACATATAAGACTAGTGAGACTTATGGGTCTTTAGTTTCCAGAGTCTGTAGATTGCCCATCTTTGTGCAGAGGGATGACTGTTGCCTTTCTCCAATCATGAGGCATAAAGCCTGTTTGGAGGCTACAGTTAAATAGTAATTCCAGAGGCCCTGGTAGGTCATGTTTCGTACTATTTAGAAGGCATCCTGGGATATTGTCTGGGCCCATTAATGCATTGTTCTTGGTCTTAAAGAGACCATTAAGGACCTGTTCCCTAGTGATAGTAGGGGGAGTTATATTTGGTGATATTTCCTGAGGGAAGGTTGAGGGGAAGAGAGGAGTGAAGTTGGAGCTGAATTTATCATCCAGGAGGCTTGCTATATCTTCTGGCTTAGTATAGGTGCCTCCATTTACAATGAGCATAACAGCATACAAGTCATCTCTAGTGCAACTTCCTGCACAGTGAAATTCCAAAGGGCTATCTAGCAGCTAAGTGTAAGAATACACATGACATATGGAGAGCTACAGACAATACATACCCAAGTCTCAGCCTTATATGACTGTACTGTGTTTCATGTGATGCAGGATACACACTGGAGGCACAGTTGATGTCCATTAGGAATCCACACAGTATGGCTGAAATGCAGTATAACACCACCCATTCCTGAACACAGACCATAGAGTTCAGCTTGCTGAAAGCTTGGCGCCAGTGACTACACATGTCTGGGCATACTGCAGTACTCCTCTGTCACTGAATGAAAACTATTGCAGTATGATATATGCAACACAGCATGAGGAAGCAGGCAGTCCAGCACTTAGTACTGGCAGCCTCTGGACCCCCAGCACCAAATCCTGTCACAGCCCCCTCAAATAAATACTTTATCAGTGAAAACAGCTATGATGACAGAGAACAACATCTAGCAACACCTCTATCCCAGACGGCATTATGGATAGAATATGGCATCACAGGTGATGCAACAACAGCTCATCCATCTCTGCAGGCTGTGCAAAGTGCACAGTGGCAATGTGGTGTCACACAGAGCAAAATGATTCATACAGTGCTATTTAAAAGTCATGCTAGGCAATGCATGGTTGAGTCACATTATGCTTCTCACATTTCAATTTATACCACATAAGAGAGACACTGGTGTAGGTCACAGCCATCAACACATGCACAGGTACCAAGGGGCAAATTGAGACATGGATGCACCCACACTGAGGAGGGGGTACTTCAGGTCAACAGAGGTAGAGGTAGAGAGATAGGTCTCATGGATGGGGACATCCATGTCACAGATAATCTTCTACAGGGCAGGATGGATGAACCAGTACAAAGGCTGTGGGGCCACTGAAATGGTTGGATGTGTTGTTGTTGCTGGAATGGGACTGGTATGAGGTCCACCACTGAGATTTTTTCCACCTAAAGGATCTATGCCATAGCTTCTCAAAATGGCAGGTGACAGACAGTTATATCCTTAATTTCTTAGGTGGACACCAATCCTTAGCAACAAGAATAGCACTCACAATCTCCACATGGAGGTGAACATGACACAAATATGTGCCACAGTGGAATTCAGGAGTCCTATCAGGGCAGTACCTGGACTCAGATGACTCCAGGTTTTGTCAGTGTTGGGTGATATCCTTAAGGAAGCCAGGCAGCACAGCAATCATCTCCATATCAGCATGGGTGTCCACCTCTAACTCTGCCCAGATTATAGCCCTGAATATATGTTACATGCTCAGGACAGCTGCCCACATATCAGGGGTAGCTGGGACACCAGATAGTGCCAAAAACCTCTTATAGGCTGCTGTATGGTGAGCATACCCCATCAGATGCACTCTTTACATCTGGTGCTCCAGCCTGAGATGTAGCCATGGAAGTTATCTGAAACATGAGAAAGTCACCATTTGACAGGGATTGCATGAGCCTATGTTGTACAGACCCTAGCTCAGGTGTGAGTGAGAAAACACTATGGCCCTTCTCAATGAGTGCAGGACAGCCCAAGAGAAGGGAGATACACATGGGCAATGTGCCCTGGCACTGTGAACCACTGTGTGTCTCAGCATCATCACCAGACCCTGTGTAGGTGCTGCCATCAGCCTGATATCCTACCACAGCATATGCTGGTGTCAATGTAGGAGTAGTAATGTCAGCAAATACATAGCACAAGACATACTAGACTTCATATCACTCCCCTTGCAACATACAGGGCACAGTGGTGTGCATTTAATGATGGCTGGAAACATGCAAGTCCACAACATACACATGAATGTGCTGCTATTCTTACGTACTTGAACTCCTGCTGTAACTATATGAAACACATATGCTGGTAACTGAGATGATCCGTATGCACAGTGTTTCTGTATAATACATGTGATATATGTGTAGTTTGGCTACTCCCAACTTGTCCACTCTCCAGGTATTACACCAATGTCCTCACTGACTCCTCCAGTGATGATAAGAATGCCTTATCACCTATGAGACTAAGAATGCCTTATCACCTATGAGGCTGACACTGGGGGTGGCCCCCTCTAACTGTTGACCTCTCCACTGAGATACTGTACACTTTTTACAATGCCCACCTTATCATGTAATTGACACACTTTTGGCAGAGCTGTGTTGTGCAGTTCTTCCTGCCCACTTCATTTATGTCACTGACCACTGCATCTCACACGTTATGAAGACACTGGTGAACACCCAATGTCCAACAGATGTGGACCATGTGCCCTAAATGCCTTTATCGGAAAATCATCTCAGCTCGGATGAAGTTGCTTAACCTCTGCTTTCTGCCTCCTGTGGAGTCCATGAGTACACTAATGATAAAAAAAAATAGTTGTGACCAAGGCTGCCTGGGAACAGTAGGCTGCCAATGAGAAACTTCAAGCTACCTAGGCAATACAACTAAAGACATGATTGTACAAAGATTGCAGTGCAGTACATCACTGTTATGAAATAAATATTAGGGATACATTAGTGGTAGTTTAGAACAGTGGTATGGACACATATGGACAAATACAGAGATACTGTAATTAACATACAGAAGTCCAGATGACAGTAAAGGTGAAAAGTGGGCTAGGTGCCTACTGGAGAGGCCAAAGAAATGTGTGTGTGTGTGTGTGTGTGTGTGTGTGTGTGTGTGTGTGTGTGTGTGTGTGTGTGTGTGTGTAGGAGGGAGGGCAATGCAGCTAGGGGTTGCATGTGCAGCTATCCATTGGATGTCCCTTTGCTATACCTTTGGAACTTATGTAAAAGTCAGACAATATGTGCAATAGACAATTCTGCTATTCAGCGCTGCTTTTCCACACATGCTGTTTTGATTCATGTGTTAATAAACACACACACACACACACACACACACACACACACACACACACACACACATATACATACATATAGAAAAACAAACACACATAACCAACACCATCTTTACATCCTGGTAGAAGTCAACCATTGTTAAGAACAATTCTGTTATCAAAAGTACATTACTTTCACCATATTCTAATCCAAGTCAAAGGATATCACTTGTATGACACTGATGATATAAAACTTACTACAGTACAGTGGGACACTGAATACTACTTCTGGGATTTCACCTTTAGCTGACACTAGTGATATAAATCTTACTACAGTGCAGTGGGACACTGAGTACTACTACTGGGATTTCTCTTTTGCCTGACACTGGTGATATAAATTTTACTACAGTACAGTGGGACACTGAGTACTACTTCTGGGATTTCTCCTTTACCTGACACTGGTGATATAAATCTTACTACAGTACAGTGGGACACTGAGTACTACTTCTGGGATTTCTCCTTTAGCTGACACTGGTGATATAAATCTTACTACAGTACAGTGGGACACTGAGTACTACTGGGATTTCTCCTTTAGCTGACACTGGTGATATATATCTTACTACAGTACAGTGGGACACTGAGTACTACTTCTGGGATTTCTCCTTTAGCTGATACTGGTGATATATATCTTACTACAGTGCTGTGGGACACTGAGTACTACTTCTGGGAGTTTTCCTTTAGCTGATACTGGTGATATAAATCTTACTACAGTACAGTGGGACACTGAGTACTACTTCTGGGATTTCTCCTTTACCTGACACTGGTGATATAAATCTTACTACAGTACAGTGGGACACTGAGTACTACTTCTGGGATTTCTCCTTTAGCTGACACTGGTGATATAAATCTTACTACAGTACAGTGGGACACTGAGTACTACTTCTGGGATTTCTCCTTTAGCTGACACTGGTGATATAAATCTTACTACAGTACAGTGGGACACTGAGTACTACTTCTGGGATTTCTCCTTTAGCTGACACTGGTGATATAAATCTTACTACAGTACAGTGGGACACTGAGTACTACTTCTGGGATTTCTCCTTTAGCTGACACTGGTGATATAAATCTTACTACAGTACAGTGGGACACTGAGTACTACTTCTGGGATTTCTCATTTAGCTGACACTGGTGATATAAATCTTACTACAGTGCAGTGGGACACTGGGTGCTACTTCTGGGATTTCCCCTTTAGCTGACACTGGTGATATAAATCTTACTACAGTACAGTGGGGCACTGAGTACTACTTCTGGGATTTCTCCTTTACATGACACTGGTGATATAAATCTTACTACAGTACTGTGGGACACTGAGTACTACTTCTGGGATTTCTCCTTTAGCTGACACTGGTGATATAAATCTTACTACAGTACAGTGGGACACTGAGTACTACTTCTGGGATTTCTCCTTTAGCTGACACTGGTGATATAAATCTTACTACAGTACAGTGGGACACTGAGTACTACTTCTGGGATTTCTCCTTTAGCTGACGCTGATGATATAAATCTTATTACAGTACAGTGGGGCACTGACTACTACTTCTGGGATTTCTCCTTTAGCCGACACTGGTGGTATAAATCTTACTACAGTACAGTAGGACACTGAGTACTGCTTTTGGGATTTCTCCTTTAGCTGACACTGGTGATATAAATCTTACTACAGTACAGTGGGACACTGAGTACTACTTCTGGGATTTCTCCTTTGCCTGACACTGGTGATATAAATCTTACTACAGTACAGTGGGACACTGAGTACTACTTCTGGGATTTCTCCTTTAGCTGACACTGGTGATATAAATCTTACTACAGTAAAGTGGAACACTGAGTACTACTTCTGGGATTTCTCATTTGGATTTGCTAATTCTTTGCTTTTATACAGGGATTCAAACTACAGAGTTTCCACTACAACTATTGCTGTTGTTGCTGCTGCCTTGCTGCCTGTTTTGGTGTCTAACATGGCATCTTGTTGGGAAAAAGTTAAACATAACTATGTGTTTGCACTAAATTTATATCAATGAACATTCTAGCGCTGAGTGGAATCCTTCATTCTCCGACAGTGATGCCTAGCTACAAGAAAAGATAACTACTTCTAACAATAGGCTAAATAGTTGGTGCCAGTCCAAGGTGATCCAGTATGTGACACCAAAACCTTGTAATGATTGGCCTGCACCTCTTGTTCCAATGCTTCAGTGCTTCCACATACTGGCTAAAAGCCCATGCTAACCCTCTAGTCTATATCACATTATCGAAACTCAAATGAGAAAATGCTCATTTGTCGAACATCTATTCATCGAAAACACTATTCATCAAATGACATTTTTAAGCAAAAAGTTTCCTAGGGTAAGCTGATGGTAGTCTGCTCTAGTGACCATAGTGACTGTAAACAAAACCATAAAAATTAACACCTATGCAGGTGGGAGCTATGCCCCCCACACCCCCCAACTAAATATACCAACTTCGAGATCATTTCCCTGATATAAAACCCACATTTGCAAGGTTTTTATGCTTGTATACAGCTCAGCAAGCTCCTGCCTGGAGCCCTGTAGAGTTCTATAGCAGCAGAGAGACTTTGGAGTGATTATCATTTTTCTGCATTTTCTTGCTGCCTTTAGCTAATTCTGCCTAAAACACCAATTTTCTAGAGTTTCTGTGATTTAAAAAGCTTGTTTCAGCTACATATTGTACTTATTTTACTGCCTACACTTTAACAAAGTCGTTTTTGTGTTTAAATTACCTGTTTAACTGTTGTAGGCTACACACTCAAGTGTGATAGCCATTTCTGTGCATTTAAAGTATTTTTTGATTGTATCTGCTTCATTTTCTGAAAAAAAAAATATATATATATTTATATATATATATATATATATATATATACTTGTTTTCCCACCTTTCTAAGCTAGTATATTCCAGTTTTCAGGTTAGTGCCGAATTCAGGGCTGTGTTACAAGTTTCTGTGTTTGCCTATACCTTACTTGGATAGAAGGAAGTTTCTCTGTTCACTGTGAGAGAGGGAGCTTTGAGCAGCCTATCTGTCCCTGGAGGAGTGGTTTCAGCCCAGAAATTAGAAGTTTATTTGCCATTTTGGCCTAACTTCTCTCTATTTCATTTCCCTGCAATGAAAACTGCATTTGCCCGGTTTTGCACGCCGGGCAGCGCTGGTTAGCTAGGGTATAACTATTCCCGGCTCCACAAAGTGTACTCTTCAATTTTTCCCTTGGAACTAGACAAACTTTTAACTTAAGCACTCAATCCATTCACTTCTCATCCAGGCACTTCCTCAAAACTCATAGCAAGCACTAATAAACCTTAGCACTAGACCCCCCTATGCTGTAGAGAAGGACAAGGTTCTCTATTCGACTTTACCAGCCAATCAGTAAAACAGTTCACTGTACCTATCCAGGCATGTCCAAAGGGCAGTTTCATGTGTACTCTCCAGTCCAACTGGTGAATCTGGGCATTTTGAGGCAATGTTACAATTGCCTCATGTACACAGACAACCCTCTCCTCCTTCCACCAAACACTAATACATGCAAGAGATGCAATTATACAGCTAAACTGGAGGCTAAGCTCTCTCAACCCAAGACTGGACCAGACAGTCAAGAGGAGAAGGGAATAACTTGCATCACACCACCAGTCTCACATAGACCTATGAAACCAGCACAGGTAAAAAACACACTAAATAAAAATCTGCAAAAGCAACAGAGACCTCTGAAGCAGACATCCAAGCAACCTCCACCCCCCTAACAAAAACCATGGAACACATACTTCACAAAACCAGTGTGCCATGCAATCACAGCCCTTAACGCAAAATAACATACTAGTAATAGGTGACTCTATAGTCAAGCACACTGACGTCCCACTCACTAGGCTTAACAAGGAGAAGGTTGCTGTTAGCTGCCTGTCAGGTGCCAGGATCTGCCACATAACACAAGCACTCAGGTAACTCCAAAACAAGTACAACTATGACCCTATCATTGTCCATGTTGGTGTGAATGACTTGAGCTGTACCTCCCTGGCTTACATGAAAAGAGACATGGAGGAGCTCTCTGATCACATAGCCCAGGCTGGTATGACCCTGACCCTGAGTAGCATCCTGCCCTCACCAAGAATGATACCACAGTATAAAGAAAAAATTATCAATTTCAACAATTGGCTAAGCTTCTGGTGTCATTCAAAGGGGATCCAGTGTCTGTCAGCCTGGGATTTCATGCTCGACAAGCCATGCTGCTTCGCTAGAGATGGCTTGCACCTGTCACCCTTAGCCTTTCGAATACTGGCCAAGGCACTTGCCACCCCCATAGAGCCTTTTTTAGGTAAGGCTCAAAAGACAAACCCACCACCGTAAATAGCACAAGTAATGAAAAACTGAGGGTAATGCTACTCAATGCCAGAAGTCTAAACCTCAAAATGCACACACTCATGGCACTCCTCAGTATGGAGGAAATCGATATATGTGCAGTAACAGCAACCTGATTTATGGCTCCAGACAGCACCCCAGCACAACCAGGCTATAACTCATACCATACATTTCATCCTCAAAACCCAGACTGAAATACAAAAGGCAGGGGAGTATCCATATTCATCAAGGATACCCACACCTCCAGGTTAGTGGCACAGCACGATGCTTTAGAGACCATCAAAGTGCAACTAACAATAGACAAAACTGCTATTCAAATTATAGCTTGCTACAGAAAACCCACCATGTCCCAGGACCCCCACTCCGCATTCCTGGAAACACTGGGAAACATAAAGGTCCTACCAAACACCCTGATATTGGGTGATTTCAATTACCCAAACATTAACTGGGAGAAATAGTCACGTACAAACGCCCTTGCCCAACATTTCCTAGAATTTATAAACTCAAACGCCCTGGATCAACTGGTCAACACCCCCACCAGTGGTGACAACATATTGAACCTGGTCATAACCAACATGTGCGACCGGTGTTCCACAGCAGAGGTCAACCCCTCGCTGGCTAGATCTGACAATAAACTAATCACTCTGGATATCCACATTCTGCCACCACCCCCGGTCAAAGAAACCACCATGAAAAACATTTCAAAAGCAAACTTCATGTTACTTAAGACCGAGGTGGGAAGTTTCAAAGTGCCCATGCTAAAGGATAACGGTGTCCAAGCTGCAAAATCCTTTACTAACGCACTCTACGGGCACCTACAAGAATGCATGGTAGTGCTATCCCAAACAAAACAAAGACTCACTCCTCTGAGAAAAGGAAACCAGTCTGGTGGACCCCTGCCATAAACAAGCTATACAATAGGAGGAGGAAACTAGTACAGAAAAGAGTAAAATCCCAAGAAGGGAAGACATCCCTGATCAGTATCAGCAAGAAGATATATTCCCTCATAAAATCATCCAAGGCTAGCTTCGAAAGAAAAATTGCCATGGACTCCAAAGATAACCACAAGGCATTCTTTAGCTATGTCAAGAATCTAAGTGTCAATTCTCAGATCTGCTCGGAGTTAGTGCAGAATGGCACAAAATACACTGAACCAACCGATATTGCCAACATCCTGGCAGACAGGTTCAATGCAAACATCACCCCCCCTTACCCCCAAAAGGGCTCATAACTATACCAGAAGAATGTAGTGCCCCTGAAATCACAGACACTCAGGTTAAAACAGCCATCTCCAAAGCCAAAAACACAGCATCAATGGGACTGGATGGTGTCCCAGGCTGCGTCCTACATGATCTCAAAGATGAACTAACCCCTCACCTAAACACACTGTTTAAACTCAGCCTCTACATGGCCACAGAGTGGTGCACAGCAACGGTTATTCCGCTCCACAAAGGTGGAGCCACAGTGGACCCTGGGAACTATTGCCCTATAAGCCTGACTAGCTTGGTCTGCAAAGCTATGGAGCGCATCATCATGGATCTCATTAACAGAGACATTGGGAATCTCCGAACTCTGGACCCTACCCAGTTTGGCTTTGTTAAGGGCAGATCATGCCTCCTAAACCTGGTGGACTACTTTGAGACAGTTACCAAGGTTATAGACGAGGGAAAGGTGGTCCACACATCCTACCTAGACCTCGCAAAGGCCTTCAACACCATTCCCCACTCAGGTATTATAGACAAGCTCACCAGCCTGAAAATAAACCCCTACGTCACGAGATGGGTTGCCAACTGGCTTATGGACAGAACCCACATGGTAAGAGGAGCTAGGTCTGACTCTAAACCGGTTACAAGTGGTGCTCCCCAGGACTCAGTCCTAGGAACCCTCCTGTTCAGCATATACTTCTCAGAGGTACAGGCAAGCACAGGAGGACTATGGCTGACCAAGTTCGCAGATGACTGCAAACTAGGGGCTATAACTGACTCTCCAGCTGACACAGACATCCTCCAAAAGGGTCTCACTGAGACAGATACCTGGTGTCAAACCCATGGCCTCAAGCTAAATGCCAAAAAGTGCATAGTCATCCCCTTTGGATAAAACAATGTACCCAAAAACTACCACATAGGTGGTAGCCCCCTAAATATGGAAGACGTAATAAGGGATCTGGGGACCCAAGTAGATAGTAACCTCTCTTGTGATAATCATATTGCCAAAGTGGTTAGAAAATCCTTCTATGTGGCCCACCTAATCACAAAAGGGTTTGCATCCAGATCGAAAGAGGTCATTGGGCCCCACGACACATCACTCATAAGACCCATCATAGAGTACAATGCCACATTTGGGATGTACCTTACACGACACCTGCAACAACTGGAAAGACCACAGAAGTACCTCGCCAAGAGGATCACTGGCCTCAAGCAGATGGCCTATGCAGCTCGACTGAAGAAACTCCAGCTGTACTCGGTTGCATACCACCTACTCAGAGGTGATCTCTGCCTGACATACAAGGCCATGTCCAACCCAGAATTGATGGACATGCTCCACCTAAAGAAAACCATATCCCCTCGAGCCACACGATCCAGGGAGCTAAATCTCACCACAATGATAAATTGGATGTGCTGGAGGGATAGATTCATGTCCCAGAGACTTCCCATGCTCTGAAACAAGATTCCAATCTACATTAGGCAGAGCTCCTCACTTACCCTCTTCAAGAGAAACCTTGACGAGTGGATGGGAAACAGAAAGTTTACCCCAGGGATCACTTCAATGGCTCTGCTGGATAGAGGCACAGGGAACTAATCTAAGGGGGAGGTGAAAGCCAACACATTCCGACTAGGCTAATAAATGCCTTCGGGCAGACACCCTAGTACCTACCTATGAACACTACAGTGGGGAAAAAGGCAAATTCTAGATTGTGGCCAACCATCAGTTTGTCCTAGGAAACTTTTCACTTAAAACGTCAGTTGTTGAATAGTATTTTCACTGAATAGGTGTTTGACAAATGAGCTTTCAATCATTTGAGTTTCAGCAAAATAATATAGAACCATCCACAGTGCCTTTTTAAGTAGAATCCAACTAATGCCCATCCCACTGTAGCTACAGTATCAAATCCAAAACAGGATCACATTAAGGAGGCTCTGTTCAGTGATAGAAGTCTCACAAATAAAACGCTTGACCTTAAGGCTCTCTTGCATTTGGATCATCTCTCCATCTGTGGAATTACTGAAAGAAGGTTTAAATGTTCAGAAAACATTCCATCCATACTCAGGTGCTGTGCTTAGCATGCCTTCAGTCTTGATGGCAACTGTGGTGGTATCTCCATATTTTTTCAATAGATTTTGTGACCCACTGTGTATGTATCCCACTACCTTCAGCTGTAGTTATTAACTTTTCATCTTTTGGTTTAAAAGTAGCTCATCTTAGCCATTCATGCATCATTTCTTGATTGGTAGGTGGTTGTTCCAGCAGTTATCAACGACTTCCACTAAAATTGTAAGCTGTTCAGTTTTTTTGTTTTTTCTGCCTTTAATCTTTATATGCCTTTTTTCTTAGCCACCTTAGATTGTTTTCTTCATGGTTTAGAATTTTCTCTGTGGTCATATGTGATATCAACAAATATGTATGCAGTCCCACAAACCTTGACTGATACATATACTCAATTTCAAGGAGGTACATGCCTCCTTCTTTTGAACTGAAGTATACATAATCTTAACAAGAATTTTTTTTATACATCATATGGTAGGTATGAAGCAGTTTTTTTTTTTTTGCTTTATCACAGTAAAGCTATAAGGTAAAACACAGTGGGAAAACTGAACTGTAGCTTTGACCTTATTTTTAGATTTCAAAGTAGTTTTCAAAATTAGATTCAGTCTTCTAAAATTATCATTACAATGCTTTCTTCATATTGGTTCATACTGTGTTGATGTTCTTTCATCTAGTCCCAAATATTTTCATTTGTTTGCCAGATGAAGCATACAGCTTTAGATCATCTCCAAAATGTGGATAAGATGTCATTTGTCAAAACCTTTTTTTTTTAAGTTAGACTGTATCCACACCCAGTTTATTAAGTAAACAACTTGAAGTACTGAGGCCAGGACAAAACATTAACAGTGACAAAGAATTGTACTAGAATATTCTCTGCTGGATTTTTGCCATTCTGCATTGTGATTTGTCCTTTTTAAAGCTTCAGTTGTAAAGTTATTTATCACATTTTGTATTAACTGTAATATCATTTAGCAAGAAGTGATGAATTGTGCACTTATCTGATTATTCTGTAATCCAGGAGTGTGTGATGAAAAACTACTTTCTTACAAAAGTGGATATGTGCTTGTCAAAGGACAGTTCATTGTGAACATAGGTACCCACATTCCAGACTATGGGACCAACTCTCAGATGTATGTTTTCAATTTGATAGTCACAAGGGACGCCACACTTGCTGAGGGATAGAATTATATTTCTTGGCATTTAGTTTTAGTCCCTGGTTTTGACATCAGCTAATTGTTTTGAAAAGCCCTCTTGGAGGACTTGGTGCCCACTGGCGAGTTTATGATGGCACCAAGTCTGTATTTATCTGCAAACTTGGTCAACCATAAACTGTTAACATTTGCTTTGACCTCTGAGAAGTAAATGATAAAGAGGACTGGCAGAGGACTGACCCAAAGATTTAAACTTGGGATACACTACTTGTGGCAGGACTTTTGGGGGAGGTAAAGTTGCCCACCCTAATTTCATGAGTTCTATTTGTGAGCCAATTTGCTATCCAATGAGTTACATATGGATTTACATTTAGTTTGGAAACATTAGCTATGATATCTGAGTGTGGGATGGTGCTGAATTTAGTTTTGAATTCTGGATATGTGGTGCATATTGATTTGCCCTATCCATTGCTTCAGTAACCTTCTTATAGACATCAAGCAAGTTTAGTAGGCAGGATAAGCCCTTGATAAATATGAACTGGTTTGGGTCAAAAGTTTGTAGGTTATCCAAGTCCTTATTTATTAATTCCAGAATGATAATCCCCATAGCCTTACAGATGAGGCTGGTTAGGCTTATGGATCTGTAATTACCCAGGTCTGGTGATGCCTCATCTTAGTATAGGGGATGACTATTGCTGTCCTCCATTCAACTGTCATGAAACCTGCTTGAAGTCTGATATGAATAACATCTGTAGGGGGTCAGACAAGTCATGTTTAGGCTGACCAGTAGGCAGCCCATTATGTTCCACAGCTTTATAGAAGTGCTGTTCTTTGTCTTGGATAGTGCCTTAGAACTTGTTCTTGGGAAATCTGAAGGTGTGTAGATACAGGTATGTAATCTGAGAATATAGGAGAGGAGGATAAATTGTAAACTAATTTTGCCTGCTAGTAGTCTGGCTATGTTCTCTGGGTCTGAGTATGTGGTATCCTTTACTATTAGCTTTGTACAGGGCTGGACATATTTCTGAGATTTTCAACACAGGGAAAGAAGGCTTTGTGGCTATTTTACTTTGTATCTGGCTTTGGTTGATTTGATCAGGGTCTGGAGTTCCTTGTTAAGTTTATCAAGAGTATTATTATTATCATGAGAGTTAAATTTATTTTTGCGTGCAATCATATCTCTCTACTTCTTAGTGCAATAAATCTGGACCAAGCCTCAATTAATGGGGACACGAATGCCACAAAATATGGACAATCATTTGACTATTGCTGTTATGAAATTACAAAGTTGCTAGATTAGCAAGATTTGTGTTAGCATGCATTCCCTGAAGGATGTGAGGTCTGAAACTCAAATACAAGTCTTTATGTAGTTACTTCAATCCTAAGTGATTTCCCTGAAAATTACACATTTTATGAAGAACAGACCAAGTACATTAGGTAAAAATCTGGATGTTCTTCAAAAATCTGAACAGTTGAGAGGTAGCCATGCAATGAGTTTTTTCCTGTTTGTACTAGGATTCCACACAGGGGTGTATTTTTAAATTCAGCAATGTCTTTACTTCAGAGGAGAGCAGATGTGTCTCTGCAATTTACATGTGCACAGAAATAGGTAGAAATGATTCTGCATAAGGAATGGGTTATCATGACAGAAAGTTTTTTTTTTTTAATTTAGCTGGGTTATCACTCGGTTTTAGTAGATTAGCCTTGGCAAATTTCTAATTACTGAGGTATCAGCAGATGGTTACAACTTCAGTCTTAAGTTGAAATTGACTGATTTGTAGTCCAGTTTGACCTGGGAAGAAGTTACAATTGATGGGGAGCCAAGCTGACTCATATTAGTAAGGACCAAGTCCAGGATTTTATCATCCCTGGTTGGGGTGTGGAATAACTGGTCCAGGAAGTTTGCAATGATGTAATCCAGAAATTATCTGTATACATCTTTGATGATGTACAAGTCTTCCAGCTAATTAAGGGATAGCTGATATCTGAAAGGGAAATGATGTTTGGCTAAATATCAGCATAGGGACTCTACAGTGGTAGATCAAAGGTATGGGCTGAGGGGGGATATAGGGGGGTACATTTGTTAGCTAAGACATAAGGGTTTTATTAATAAGAAGTTGGAAGTGGAGGAGTTCTGGGTCATTATTTTGACTACTGAGCCTGGAGTTGATTTTTTTATGAATATGGAAACACCGTTGCTTTTAGTGCCTACATCTAACGCAGTGGGTCAGAATGTGTGGAACACACTGAAACCCTACACTTTTGAAATGCTCTCACTGGGTTTAAACCAGTTCTCCCTGACAAAGAATGTATCGTCTTCCAGGGAAGGAGTGCTTGTGAGGACTAGAGTTTTTTGTTCAGGCTCCTTGCATGGAGTAGAAATAACTTTATGTTTTTCAGATTCTGTTTTGCTATGTTGGAAGCTTTAGAAGACTGACATTGACTAAAAAAGGCACTATTGGTTGGACAAGGGTTTAGCCACTATACAAAAACTTTGTGGGGATAAATGCAGGCCATCCCTATTCAAGCAGTTAGGACTGTCTACCATTTCATCCCATACACATTGTTATCAGAAGCCAAGCCAATTGTATAAGTCATTAACCTTTTGTTTTTACTGCAGCATCGTTCTTGATTATGATAGAATCCTAGGTCCATACCTGTCTTAGATACATATTCTGAGAGCTCCAGCATGTCTTTCTTTATATAGTCCAGAGCAGTATGTATCAAGTCACTTACACACACATGCACTATGACTGTGTCATATGTGTACTTGTGGTGCAAGGACATGAGTGCATCCATGATGTGGTGATTGCTGTCATCTGCCAGGCAACTGATAGTGACTCTTTCCTTGTACAGCCTGCAGGGTGGTGCCATTAGTGTGCCTCACTATGGAGTGAGCTTTGACTATAATATTGGAATGTAGGGAGGTTTGCCTTATGAGCTACTGAATTTAGTTTGTGTCACTCATAGATGTATGTTTCATGGTGAGTGCTGCTTGTATTGTATGTTTGTGAGGATGCTGAGGGTACTTGTTTCTTATGGTTACAATTAGGAGGA
The DNA here is from genome assembly GCF_019279795.1 of Protopterus annectens. Classification (NCBI taxonomy): domain Eukaryota; kingdom Metazoa; phylum Chordata; order Ceratodontiformes; family Protopteridae; genus Protopterus; species Protopterus annectens. Next base: position 1,665,560,451 of record NC_056744.1, on the reverse strand, counting down.
TTTAGTGGTTGAGGTAAGTTACATTTAAGAGTTTTAGCATATATAGGTGTAGGAGTTTGGCCTGAACTGTCTGATGTGTGGTACTGGCAACCTGCATGTTATTTGTTCTGGTTTGTGTGAGAACTTTGCCTCCAATAACATTATATAACTGCATCTCTCACACACTGTGTCAGTTTAAATAGTAGATGGTTGTTAGTAAACATGAGCCAATTACTACATTGTCTCCGGATGCTCATTTCAGCAAAGCTAGTTGCAGAGATGGTTGGAAAGTGTGAGTTCATGGTTCCATATGCTTATAATATGAAATGAAAGGGGAGAAGTGCCTATGAGGTTTGATTTGATTACTAGAGGAAAAGGTAGTTAAAAATTTTGAAAGGGGGCCCCCAAAGGTATTGGGAAAATAAAACCCTTGGTTTTAACCCCCCCGGTGGGGGTTAAAAATTTTTTTGAAAATATCCAGAAACCCAAATCTGTTTTTTTTTTGGGTAATTAAAAAAAAAAAAAAAAAAAAAAAAAAAAAAAAAAAAAAAAAAAAAAAAAAAAAAAAAAAAAAAAAAAAAAAAAAAAAAAAAAAAAAAAAAATTCCCCAAAAATTTTTCCTTTGAAAAAAGGGGAAAAAAAAAAGACAGCCTTCCTCCCAACGGTGCTGCCAGGCGAGAATGAACTGGCAGCTGAAAAGGCAGGTCATTGGGTCTGCTTACGAAAGGACTGACCCCTGCCCTCACCAGAAGTCTGAGCAGGGGAACTCCTGTCCTAGGCCAAAAAGACCCCTGGGCTCTGCCCCTCCCACGCCTAGCCCTCCCCCTAGACTGGGAATCATAAGCAGGATAAGTCCAACCCTTAGCAGGCCAATTTCTACTAAACTCGGAGGCTGCACCTGCAAAAAATCTTTAACAGTTTGCATAGATTTAGCCTTGTCCTCCATTTTCTTCAAAACTGCTTCCACAGGCGAACCAAACAACACATCAGATTGCAAAGGAGCATCCAAAATCCTTGTCTTAACATGCTCAGCTAAATTCTGATCTCTCAACCAGGCGTGCCTACGAAGAACAGAACCAGTGGCAGCCACCCTGGAGGAGGCCTGTACAGCATCAAAACCACATTGCAAGGAATGTTTACCCACCTGTTCAGACACATGAACTAAATCCTGCAACTCTTTACAGTCAATACCTTCCGCCAGAGCATCCACCTTAGATTTCAACTGTGAAAGAAGATAATTCTGATATTTTAACATGTGGAACTGACAATTCAACGCCCTCATGGCTAAAGTGGAAGAAGTATACACTTTCTTTCCCCATCTATCCAAAGCCCTTGCCTCTTTATCAGGAGGGACAGGATTTTTCAACTGAGGCCTTTACACCTTTAGGCCCCTGAGAGACAGTTTCGGGTCTGCCCTAGGACTCTTAAAAAGATACTTATGAGCTTCAGGCACCCTATAATACCTAACTGGGGCAGGAGGCAAAGAATCAGGATTCAGGGAAGCCTCTGCAAAAACATCTTCCACCACATTCAAAACAGGAGGTATAGCTAAAGGCCTATGCTGGGTAAAACAAGAACTCCCTAAGCCTTTTCCTGGAATCAGAGAAATCTTGGCCTTCCCATTTAAAATGCTCCCTCATGGAATGCAAAGTCTCTGAAAATGAAAAATCCTCAGGAGGAGAAGCTGAAGGAGTAGAATCATCCACATCAGAATCAGAATAAGGAGGGAACTCCTGCAAGTCTTCAGTCAAGACTCAGAAGCCTCCGAGCATTGCTCAAAACTCTCAAGCTCAGGTTCCACCCTAGGCCTCTTATCAGGAGGGGGCATAGAACCCCTTATCATAGTAATCAAATCCTCTGCCATTTTAAGCATATGTTTCTTAGGCAAAGACCCTGAAGCACTAGGAGAAACCCCCACTGAAGCAAAACTTGGCCTGTCCCTTAAAGAAGCCTTGGAAACAGAAGGGGAGGCCCTAACCACCTTAGGAAGTGAGGGAAGAACAGCCACCTGAGAAGCCCCCTCAGCCTGGCCTACTTGCAGAGAGGAAACACTCTGTAATAGCAAAGTCTGTCGGTGAGACTCCAAAGAAACACGTGGCAAAACCTCCGGCCCCAGTGAGCCCTCTAAAGAACCGGCGCCTGGGACTGTCGGTTCTTCCCCTAGGCTTTGCTGTTTTGTCCTTGCGCTTTTTAGCGAAGCGGCCGGAGCATCCGACGGCATTTTATAATTACAATGCTTCCCAAACACTAACCTGGCACAGTCTAACCTTCTCTTAATAGTGCGTTTGTTAAATCTAGCACAAGAGCGGCATCCAACAACGCCGTGCTCAGGCCCTAAACAAGGTATACACAAAGTATGATAATCCCTATGAGGTATCTGTTTCCCACAAGAAATACAGTTATTCACTTTTTCTGACATCCGGTTAAATACTGAGGCAAGAAAACAAAATATTCCCCAACGGGTACTTAGCCAACTTTGATTCGGTCTGAAACTCTGACTTCAGAAACTTTCAGAACGCCAACCTGCACTCGCAAAATTGCTTCTGCATCGGACCATGCGGCAAAAAAGACTGAGGATATGACGTCGGTCATGCGCATTAGTACCCTGACGTACTGACGTCAGTCTAATGCGCCCTGACCGACGTCAGCCATATACTTTGGTATTCGGGCCGACTGGACAGCGGACTACCCAATAGTTAGGACTGCAGCAATGTGGAATAAAGAACATCCTTGACGAGTGGATGGGAAACAGAAAGTTTACCCCAGGGATCACTTCAATGGCTCTGCTGGATAGAGGCACAGGGAACTAATCTAAGGGGGAGGTGAAGGCCAACACATTCCGGCTAGGCTTATAAATGCCTTTGGGCAGACACCCTAGTACCTACCTATGAACACTACAGTGGGGAAAAAGGCAAATTCTAGATTGTGGCCAACCATCAGTTTGTCCTAGAAAACTTTTCACTTAAAACGTCAGTTGTTGAATAGTATTTTCACTGAATAGGTGTTTGACAAATGAGCTTTCAATCATTTGAGTTTCGGCAAAATAATATAGACCCATCCACAGTGCCTTTTTAAGTAGAATCCAACTAATGCCCATCCCACTGTAGCTACAGTATCAAATCCAAAACAGGATCACATTAAGGAGGCTCTGTTCAGTGATAGAAGTCTCACAAATAAAATGCTTGACTTTAAGGCTTTCTTGCATTTGGATCATCTCTCCATCTGTGGAATTACTGAAAGAAGGTTTAAATGTTCAGAAAACATTCCCTCCATACCCAGGTGCTGTGCTTAGCATGCCTTCAGTCTTGATGGCAACTGTGGTGGCATCTCCATATTTTTTTCAATAGATTTTGTGACCCACTGTGTATGTATCCCACTACCTTCAGCTGTAGTTATTAACTTTTCATCTTTTGGTTTAAAAGTAGCTCATCTTAGCCATTCATGCATCATTTCTTGATTGGTATGTGGTTGTTCCAGCAGTTATCAACAACTTCCACTAAAATTGTAAGCTTTTCAGTTTTTCTTTTTTTTTTCTGCCCTTAATCTTTATATGCCTTTTTTCTTAGCCACCTTAGATTGTTTTCTTCATGGTTTAGAGTTTTCTCTGTGGTCATATGTGATATCAACAAATATGTATGCAGTCCCACAAACCTTGACTGATACATATACTCAATTTCAAGGAGGTACATGCCTCCTTCTTTTGAACTGAAGTATACATAATCTTAACAAGAATTTTTTTTATACATCATATGGTAGGTATGAAGCAGTTTTTTTTTTTTTTTTTTTGCTTTATCACAGTAAAGCTATAAGGTAAAACACAGTGGGAAAACTGAACTGTAGCTTTGACCTTATTTTTAGATTTCAAAGTAGTTTTCAAAATTAGATTCAGTCTTCTAAAATTATCATTACAATGCTTTCTTCATATTGGTTCATACTGTGTTGATGTTCTTTCATCTAGTCCCAATATTTTCATTTGTTTGCCAGATGAAGTATACAGTTTTAGATCATCTCCAAAATGTGGATAAGATGTCATCTGTCAAAACTTTTTTTTTTTTTTAAGCTAGAATGTATCCACACTCAGTTTATTAAGTAAACAACTTGAAGTACTGAGGCCAGGACAAAACATTAACAGTGAGAAAGAATTATACTAGAATATTCTCTGCTGGATTCTTGGCATTCTGCATTGTGATTTGTCCTTTTTAAAGCTTCAGTTGTAAAGTGATTTACCACATTTCGTATTCATTGTAATATCATTTAGCAAGATGTGATGAATTGTGCACTTATCTGATTATTCTGTAACCCAGGAGTGTGTGATGAAAAATTACTTCCTTACAAAAGTGGATATGTGCTTATCAAAGGACAGTTCATTGTGAACATAGGTACCCACATTCCAGACTATGGGACCAACTCTCAGATGTATGTTTTCAATTTGATAGTCACAAGGGAACCACACTTGCTGAGGGATAGAATTATATTTCTTGGCATTTAGTTTTAGTCCCTGGTTTTGACATCAGCTAATTGTTTTGAAAAGCCCTCTTGGAGGACTTGGTGTCCACTGGTGAGTTTATGATGGCACCAAGTCTGTATTTATCTGCAAACTTGGTCAACCATAAACTGTTAACATTTGCTTTGACCTCTGAGAAGTAAATGATAAAGAGGACTGGCGGAGGACTGACCCAAAGATTTAAACTTGGGATACACTACTTGCGGCAGGACTTTTGGGGGAGGTAAAGTTGCCCACCCTAATTTCATGAGTTCTATTTGTGAGCCAGTTTGCTATCCAATGAGTTACATAGGGATTTACATTTAATTTGGAAACATTAGCTATGATATCTGAGTGTGGGATGGTGCTGAATTTAGTTTTGAATTCTGGATATGTGGTGCATATTGATTTGCCCTATCCATTGCTTCAGTAACCTTCTTACAGACATCAAGCAAGTTTAGTAGGCAGGATATGCCCTTGATAAATATGAACTGGTTTGGGTCAAACGTTTGTAGGTTACCCAAGTCCTTATTTATTAATTCCAGAATGATAATCCCCATAGCCTTACAGATGAGGCTGGTTAGGCTTATGGATCTGTAATTACCCAGTTCTGGTGATGCCTCATCTTAGTATAGGGGATGACTATTGCTGTCCTCCATTCAACTGTCATGAAACCTACTTGAAGTCTGATATGAATAACGTCTGTAGGGGGTCAGACAAGTCATGTGTAGGCTGACCAGTAGGCAGCCCATTATGTTCCACAGCCTTATAGAAGTGCTGCTCTTTGTCTTGGATAGTGCCTTAGAACTTGTTCTTGGGAAATCTGAAGGTGTGTAGATACAGATATGTGATCTGGGAATATAGGAGAGGAGTGGAGGATAAATTGTAAACTAATTTTGTCTGCTAGTAGTTTGGCTGTGTTCTCTGGGTCTGAGTATGTGGTATCTTTACTATTAGCTTTTTACAGGGCTGGACATATTTCTGAGATTTTCAACACAGGCAAAGAAGGCTTTGTGGCTATTTTACTTTGTATCTGGCTTTGGTTGATTTGATCAGGGTCTGAAGTTCCTTGTTAAGTTTATCAAGAGTATTATTGTTATCATGAGAGTTAAATTTATTTTTGCGTGCAATCATATCTCTCTACTTCTTAGTGCAATAAATCTGGACCAAGCCTCAATTAATGGGGACACGAATGCCACAAAATATGGACAATCATTTAACTATTGCTGTTATGAAATTACAAAGTTGCTAGATTAGCAAGATTTGTGTTAGCATGCATTCCCTGAAGGATGTGAGGTCTGAAACTCAAATACAAGTCTTTATGTAGTTACTTCAATCCTAAGTGATTTCCCTGAAAATTACACATTTTATGAAGAACAGACCAAGTACATTAGGTAAAAATCTGGATGTTCTTCAAAAATCTGAACAGTTGAGAGGTAGCCATGCAATGAGTTTTTTCCTGTTTGTACTAGGATTCCACACAGGGGTGTATTTTTAAATTCAGCAATGTATTTACTTCAGAGGAGAGCAGATGTGTCTCTGCAATTTACATGTGCACAGAAATAGGTAGAAATGATTCTGCATAAGGAATGGGTTATCATGACAGAAAGTTTTTTTTTTTTTAATTTAGCTGGGTTATCACTCGGTTTTAGTAGATTAGCCTTGGCAAATTTCTAATTACTGAGGTATCAGCAGATGGTTACAACTTCAGTCTTAAGGTGAAATTGACTGATTTGTAGTCCAGTTTGACCTGGGAAGAAGTTACAATTGATGGGGAGCCAAGCTGACTCATATTAGCAAGGACCAAGTCCAGGATTTTATCATCCCTGGTTGGGGTGTGGAATAACTGATCCAGGAAGTTTGCAATTATGTAATCTAGAAATTATCTGTATACATCTTTGATGATGTACAAGTCTTCCAGCTAATTAAGGGATAGCTGATATCTGAAAGGGAAATTATGTTTGGCTAAATATCAGCATAGGGACTCTACAGTGGTAGATCAAAGGTATGGGCTGAGGGGGGGTACATTTGTTAGCTAAGACATAAGGGTTTTATTAATAAGAAGTTGGAAGTGGAGGAGTTCTGGGTCATTATTTTGACTAGTGAGCCTGGAGTTGATTTTTTTAAGAATATGGAGACACCGTTGCTTTTAGTACCTTCATCTAACGCAGTGGGTCAGAATGTGTGGAACACACTGAAACCCTACACTTTTGAAATGCTCTCACTGTGTTTAAACCAGTTCTCCCTGACAAAGAATATATTGTCTTCCAGGGAAGGAGTGCTTGTGAGGACTAGAGTTTTTTGTTCAGGCTCCTTGCATGGAGTAGAAGTAACTTTATGTTTTTCAGATTCTGTTTTGCTATGTTGGAAGCTTTAGAAGACGGACATTGACTAAAAAAGGCACTATTGGTTAGACAAGGGTTTAGCCACTATATGAAAACTTTGTGGGGATAAATGCAGGCCATCCCTATTCAAGCAGTTAGGATTGTCTACCATTTCATCCCATACACATTGTTATCAGAAGCCAAGCCAATTGTATAAGTCATTAACCTTTTGTTTTTACTGCAGCATCGTTCTTGATTATGATAGAATCCTAGGTCCATACCTGTCTTAGATACATATTCTGAGAGCTCCAGCATGTCTTTCTTCATATAGTCCAGAGCAGTATGTATCAAGTCACTTACATGTACTATGACTGTGTCATATGTGTACTTGTGGTGCAAGGACATGAGTGCATGCATGATGTGGTGAATGCTGTCACCTGCCAGGCAACTGATAGTGACTCTTTCCTTGTACAGCCTGCAGGGTGGTGCCATTAGTGTGTCTCACTATGAAGTGACCTTTGACTATGATATTGGAATGTAGGGAGGTTTGCCTTATGAGCTACTGAATTTAGTTTGTGTCACTCATAGATGTATGTTTCATGGTGAGTGCTGCTTGTACTGTGTGTTTGTGAGGATGCTGAGGGTACTTGTTTCTTATGGTTATAATTAGGAGGCTTTTGTGGTTTAGGTAGATTACTTTTAAGAGCTTTAGCATATGTAGGTGTAGGTATTTGGTCTGAGCTGAGTGATGTGTGGTACTGGCAACCTGCATGTTATTTGTTGTGGTTTGTGTGAGAACTTTGCCTCCAATAACATTATATAACTGCATCTCTCACACACTGTGTCAGTTTAAGTAGTAGGTGGTTGTTAGTAAACATGAGCCAGTTACTACATTGTCTCCGGATGCTCATTTCAGCAAAGCTAGTTGCAGAGATGGTTGGAAAGTGCGAGTTCATGGTTCCATTTGCTTATAATATGAAATGAAAGGGGAGAAGTGCCTATGAGGTTTGATTTGATTACTAGAGGTGTTGTCCACCTAGTATTGGAGATACACCTGGTCTCAACACAGGCTCATGTAGCTTGGAATCAATGGATTTATTTGCTACTTCTCTCACCAGAAGCAAAACAGTAACCCTAATCCCAAGCTGCTTCCTGAGAAGTTGTTTTAGCCTAGCTGGCTTCAATGTACTTGCTATAGTCTTCTCTTGGTAGATATCCTATCTAGAACCTACAACAGCTGGATAAAACAGAAAACCAAGGTACACAAAGACTGTGAAAAGTTTCTTCCAAAACTGCAACCAAACCACTCAATGAAGTCCCATACATGCTATCTAATTAGAGGCTATCAGGAATCAATGCCTCTCTGTTCCTTCTGTCACCAGGAGTAAAGCAGTAGCATTAATCCCAAGATGGCTCTTAAGAAGAAAATTTCAGACTTTCCAGTGACTTGTACTCTTGAGGAAGCCTAGAAAAATAATGCCCCTCTGCACCTTCTCTCACCAGGAGCGAAACAGAATCACCAATATCAAGCTGATTATCAAGAGTTCCTCTCACTGACTGGTAGTCTAGTCCCAGATGTTAAAGGGATTAATACTCTCAGTACTGCAGTGTACACTGAGAGGGATGATATGAAACACAGTCTAACTCAAACTTTAAGAGTCTAATTGGAGGGCATTCCCACTTTGATCTTTCAGTGCCCAATAGAATGACCAGATAAGATGAGACTGGGAAGAGCTCCCAAAGTCAAATTTACAGTAGGGGTGGGCAGGTCAAAGGTCACAATGTTTAAAAGCAAAGCTTGGAAGATCTACCTGTTTAAGGAAAGTATGGACCAATTTCCTTTACTATATCCTCCAATGGTGATACTTTTTAACTGCTTTGCAGTCAGTTTTAATTGATGATTCCATGGTGATCTTTTCTTTCACTAATTTATGCTTTCCAGATAATTTCTTGCTTGCTATTAATGTAATTTAATAGCACTGTATTCTATTTACCACTGTTATATCATGTGAATATCTTTTGTTGATTTTTATTATTGCATTAATTTGTTTTACTAATCTGTGATGAGTCAGACATTTTAATTTTCTTTCACTTATCAAATTATATTATACAATACTATATTTATCTATTTATGTTAATTCCTTCAAGTTTTCATATATGTTTTTCTCTTCATGACTAAAAAATCATCTAGATTAAAAATTCAGTTTTAACAATTAATTCTCAAGATGGAGTTTCTGATATTTTGTTTTCTGAATCACTAAAATCAGGACATCTGCATCCTTAGAGGGTTTTACATTAGTCATTCTTCAAGCTCTGGCACTAGCATTTTTTGTGAGGGTTTGTCAGTTTTTTTTTATCCTGAGATAAGTGTAGACAGTTCCATTTTATTCTTAACATTCTTCATGACATATACCACAGTCACTATTTATTTATTTACTTATTTTACCAGTGATGTGCACTGATCAACAAAGAGTACTTTCAGACAAAGCACAGGTGAATATATCATATGATGTGCGTAATTTTTAATGTGATATAGAAGAGTGATTTTACAACAAACAATACTGAGATGGGTGAAATTAAACATACATTGTCAAAATATATGAAACTAGGCTATTGTAGTATAAAACAAGTTTAAATTATTTACATTGTTTACACTTTATAAAATGATAATTTCTAAGGTAATCAGAGGAGGGTGGAAGAAGTGAATGGCAATTAGAGACAGAAGAAAAAGAGTTAGGCCTTTAAGTAACATGTTTCTTTGGAAGCAGGAGTATTAGCTTTCCTTCAGTAGGTAATTTTAGCTGTGTTCTGAAGGTAGAGCAGGAGAAGTGTGACTTTAGATACATGGGAGGGTTGTCCAAAGATTGGGGGCTGGGGAGGAGGAGGAGTGCTTGGGTCCTATGAAGCTTACTTGAGGGTGCATGTAGTATATGAGCAGACAATGAATATCCTCTGAGGTTGAACAAGGTTGTTTTTTTTTTTTTTTTTAATTAGGTTGGCTGCTAGAGGGGACACTATATAAAGTAATGGTAGTCTAAAGAATTCAACACTTAGCAATAGATCTGATTTTTGTCGAAAGAGGAGCCATTTTGCTTTGTCTTGGTTGTGGAAGTGATTCTCATAGGCAGGTGAATTATTACTAACAAACGTGTAAAAAATAACTGCAAAAATGCTCAGAAATGACGACAGGTGGCAAGACAAATCCAAGGAACAAAATATAATCCACTGAAGCAAGTCCAAGGAACAAAATATAATCCAATGAGACAAGCTTTAATTCATAAAAACAAGTAGTATACGCTCTTTTGTCTTTCTTCTATGAGCAAGACTTCATCAGACAAACAGAACTAATGCAAAATGCAGCTACTTAAAGTGTCACATGCTAAATATCAATTAGTGTCTAAAAGCAAAAGATACAAATATTTAAAAACATTTCAATAGAAATATAAATACTAAATGAATGAGCATGAATTAATAAGCAAACATGAATAAGCATGAATAAAACTGACCAAGAATGAACATGCACACTAAGGATGACTTGATTTAAAACAAATATAAAAACTTAGTTTAAAAACTGTGCTGAATAATTACTTAGTATGCAAAATGAGCAATTCATTTAAAAGAACAACCCACTAGTAAAATCATACATCCACTATTACACAGCCTGTCAGTAGTTAACTAATACAAGAAATACAAACAGTATAAAAATACAAAAGTAATTCTGCTAAGGTCCAGTGATGTAAACAAACATGTACAGAAGAAATAATTAATTACCTCTGCAAACTCTTCAGTTTTAAAACACAAGACAAAGAACATAAATCATTTAGCCCTGGAGCATTGTAGGCATTCAATTTTATTTGCCATAATAATTTGCTCAGTTCTAGCTTAAGGGAGAGGGGTTCCCCCCTGGGATCTTGTTCAATTTGCTAGTGCATTCTCCAATTTTAACTTCCTCCAATTTTAACTTCTAGGAACATATTTCCAGCATCAGGAAGTTAAAATTGGAGAATGCACTGGCTAAGCATGTGCATGAACACCCTCAGCACAAAGTTTAGGGTGATTGATCAAATTGAAAGATTGATCAAAAAAACACTTTAATTTTGCATGTTGTGCAAGACTGTAGAAAGTGGCCTTACATAGTATGGAAAGTTTTATGAGTGCACTAGTTTTGATATATCAGGCAGTGTTCTTAAGTAAGACTTGCAGAGCTGTAGGAGTTTCTGTGCTAAAGCACAATCAATTGGACAATAAATAGCACATATAATACTGAGAGGAAATAACACTCAGCAATATGTATATTCTATAATGTATTTAATTCATTTAATTCATCCATCTGTGCTTTTTTATGTCTCATTAAAATTTTCATTAAATCCATACTGCTCCTGGTAAAAAAGACTCTAATTCATTATAAATTTTATCACTAGCAAATATGATATTGGGACATTTAAAAATTCTTAGTCTTTTAGGCACAATATTTAAACTCACACAATGACCTAGATACAAATTACCATAAACCAGAGATTTGTATCTTCATGTACTCTTTTCATATAGTTTAACAAGTTCTCTTAATGTACTTGACTCGTCATTTTCAATAGTAGTTGAAACATCACAACCTTTGAAGGCCACAAATGGATTAGTTAGAATGTATAAAACCTTGCCAAGATTTTCACAACAACATGATGAAATGCAGTTCATACAATTGGTATCCAATGCATTTTTGGCTAACATTAATAACTGTATTTTCCAAATTCTGTTGCCCTAATGTTAGAGAGACAATCCATCACGCCTGTGTTATCAGCTGACCTTTCACTGAACAAACTCTGAGATATTTCCAAAATGTACGGTACAACGTGGTAAGAAAAAATCTTCTCTTTGACTTTAATCTTAACACTGATAGCTAAAAAAACACAGCTGAAGTCTAAAATGCCCTAATTCAAAATTCAAAAAAATTATATTGTTGATATCCTGAATGAACTATAAACACTCCTCCTTCATACTTTCCAAATAATAAATAATCCACAAAACAAGAATAACATGAAACTTTTTCGGGTTAGCAAAAGTTGGCACTACAGTGAATCTCACTGCTACTCCATTCATCTGTTGATAATATTTTCCTTTAAAAATAAAAATTCTTATTTAAAACCATTTCCATTAACACAGAAACTCTGTCTACATTTACATTTTCCTATTTAGTGTATTAAATCAAAAAGCAGCAAAAAAAATCCATACCTTGTATTATAGGAATTAAACTTTAAAGATTGTCCATCTAATGTAAATAAAATGTATTTGAGCATTAAAGGTATCAGCTTTAATTTGTTTATAAAATCCTATGAACCTTTGGTAAATGAACACAATTACTTAACAACAGGATGTAAAAGAATATCCAAATAAACTGAAATAGTGTCTAAAACAGATCCACTTGCAGAAATATAGGTCTAAAATGGGACTTTTCAAGATTTTTTTTGCAATGTAGGTATACCAAACCACACTCTTACTTGGGTTTATCATTATATAAAAAAAAAATCAAATGTCTTAACTTCAGTATAACATTGATCTAAAAACTGCAACAGAACATAACATATTTCTTTATATTTTTGTTGATATAAAATAAAGTCACCATCTTATATGTGCCTTTGTGTAACATGTCTTTGATGACATCAATATAATACTCCCCACTTGCTTAAATAATGCATAAATCCTCCCTAACCTGAAGTTTGTACAAAGCTGATTTTTCTGCTTGAGTCAAATTATAATATTTATACCTAGGGATTCCCACCTTGTGCTGTCCTGATGAAAATCTGTGTCTGTGAAAACAGAAAGGAACTTTCTTTTTCTTTCTTTGTTTCAAGTATATTCATGAAAAAATCTACTGAAAATAACACCTTTTTTTCTTAGAAGTAAAGAATTGGTAAGACAAAAGCTATAGTAATGTTTTTACTGAGATGTTGCTGACATATAATTTGCTTGCATTTTGCATGTTAATAGCTTATGCTGTACTGTTAACTACACATATCAACTGTACATATTAACTGAAAAGTAAATTCAGATGTTTGTTCCTGATTAGAGCAGCTTAAAAATTAAGAATGATAAACTTATACAGGAAATTAACAGCTGCTGTGTGCTGTGAGTTGTCACATGCATTTTCACAAGCTGTTATGAAATTCTGATGTCAGGATGTGAAGCTTAGATCAGAATAGCAGTTCACAATGGCAAAAAATACACATTCAAATTAAATAAGCCAGAATTATTTTATATAATGTCAATATTGCTTATAATACTAGAATAAAAGAGTAAACATCTTATGAATAATATGCAAATGCAGAAGGAATACAATATTTGATATGTAAAATTAAAAAAAAGAGCATCATCAGTATGTTAAGAAATATGTAAACATACTATAATATTTAATAGAGAGCTGATGATTAAATAGCTCATTGATTGAATATTTTAGAAATACAAGATATATAGAATAAGGTAGAATATTAGGGGGAAAATAATGCAGAAAATATACATTTAAATAAACTGTTTTAAGAAAGATGTCTGACATATACCTGCATATTGCAGAAATGTGAATGTACAAGATGTCATATAATTTACATAAAAAAAATGTAAAAATATTTGAAAATAATCTGAATGGTGAAATTTGAGATTGGGCAAGTGAACTTTGAAGCTTTTTACAGGTTGTATGTTAACTGATTCACTAAGACTGCATGAAATAACTCATTTCATGTGTTAAAGCTGAAATTTGAGTGTTTATTGTTGAACCAGTACATCCATTTTGATAGAAAGTAAAGTAGATTTCTCAATATATTTGAATCTGTTAATGGAGAATGGGATTTGAATTGAGCACACTAACTGTTGAATGGAATGTAGAATGCAAATATTTTCTTGCCTCTATAGAAATAGCAAGGCATTCTATTTGACCTCAGTAATGTACATATTTTTATGAAGAAGTTTAATAAGGTAAAGGATTTTTAATATTTTTATATTTGCCATGTTAAGAGTGTAACACAATTTTGAGATATAGACACTAGTACTTTAAAAATTAATTTACAGCTTTTGTTAGATCTATAAAATATGTATGTAACTTTTAGCATGAAAAATGAGCATTGATTTCCCTTTTGTATTACAGTTTAGTATGCTAAGTTTACCTGTCGCCCCTACGTTTACAGATGTCTTTATCTCTTCAAGTCGCACTCTGTTGTACTTATCTATTTAGAGATTTATTTATAATAATGTTAAATAAGCAAATAATTTAGGAATATTTAATGGGTAATTTATAGTACTATTACATAAACAGGTATATAGTACACTTTTTGTTGGATTATTTAATATATGTGATTAATAGAGGATTATTAACCTCTCACAGCAAGAGGTTCTCCCGTTCAATTCTTGGCTGGAGTGCCTTCTGTGTGGAGTCTGCATGTCCTCTCGCGGTCGAGTGGCGTTCGAAGGACATGCGTGAATGGGCATGCCTTCTTTGAAGGTTGGGTGTAGAGCTAGCACCTCGGCGCCATAAAAATCTACTGCCAATCATTAGCAGACCAGAGTTCCACTGTGGTGACCCCTAACCAGGAAAAGCCGAAAGAAGAACAATTAACTTTTCATATAGTAATGGGAATAGTTTTAAATGGCAAAATATATAACTAAATTAATAGTCTCTTATTATTTTTGACTTTAGCTTTTATCTAGTTTTTTTGTTGAATTTTTAGTTATTTGAAGGTAGAGAGATAGTATACTAGTTTGTATATTCAATAACCAAACTAGAAACTTTGGTATCCATGGTAGGCTGTGATTTATTAGCAAGATATACAGTTATAGCTGTAGACCTGCCTTTGTTATTTATGAGTTTTAGTAGTTTAGTTTGTAGAAAGGAAGAATTCAAAAACGTGGAATTTTAAGATAGTGTTGAAGGAATACAATAGAGTATTATATATAATTAAAGGAATATGGTGGATAAATGTGTCATATTATCTTTTAAAAGAAATATTTTTAAATACACAGTAAGAAACAAGGTGAAAATGGGAGACAGTAAATTTCCCTCATTTGAAGAAATCTGTTCTGGAGAGTATAACTGGGAAGAGTAGTCCGAAGAACAGTTAGAATCCCAGTCTGCTTGCTCATCAGAGGAAGAAGAATCTAAAAACTGTTTCTGTAGTGTGACCTGAAATTGCTGGGTCATAAGGCAATGAGGCTTCAGGAACATGATGGTCTTGAATGACCTCTGAGAAAAATCAATCCATTTTCTCTTCCTGGATGTAGGAGACATTGCGTTCTTAAGTTTTTGTTTTTTTCTTCTTAGGGGAGACATCTGTCTGTAGCAGCTTAGGGGGTTCTGAGCCTTGGTGCATTTCTATCACAGTACCAGGAATTCCTTCCCACTCAAGAATCTGAGGGACTGCTCAAGGGGTTTCTGAGATAATGAGTCATGGTTAGTCTGTGGCTTCAGTCGCTTGCACACCCTGAAGAGCTGTACTGACCTCTGGTGGCTTTGTGGTAGATGGATCATGACAACTGGCATACTGTGGAATCAAACACCTCAATGGGTATGTCTGCTTCTAAGATGACAAACAGAGACTCCCCTGTAGATCTTTTACTTTTTTTCCTGGGAAAGAGGCCAACATCTGGGTCTTCAGACATGGTGGAGTGGGACAAGCATTTCGGGCTTTGGGTCTCAAGGAGGGTATTAAATGTTGAAAGCTTAGACCATAGGGTTTTAGGAACAATGACTGACAGATGGGGCAAGTTTTATAGTCATGTTCAGGGCCTAGACAGAAGAGGCAATTAATGTGCAGGTCTCTATGGAATTCACCTATCACACTTGCACTTGCCTCTCCTAGCTGTCATCTAATAACAGTAAGCAAAACAGTTAAAACTTTGGAATGCAAGGGTCCCCAATGGGCCACATATCTGATCCAACAAGTGATGTTATGATACTGAGCTACCAAACAATCACAGTCCATTAGGTGCAGTGACTTACATTCAGGCTGGCAGTACGGCACTTTAAGGATCTCACGCATACATCCGACTTTATGCACTTATGCTGATGAGGTGAGGTCATTATGTGGATGTACATCCAAGGAAGGTAAAGCACTGGCACTCTGGCTGGATGTTAGTGAGCTACAACCATCTGTTAAGAATACTAAAACAGTGACTCAGTCAGGACAGCAGAAGGATTTTGGTTTTACTTCCATACCAGATAACCGGATTTATTTTCCATTACTGACACTGCAGCAAAACATTGGGGGTTGCTGCCCTCCTAAGTGTGCCATCCTTCAAATGAGACATTAAACTGAGGTCCCAACTTCCTGAGTTGCTTACAGGACAGGTAGATGTAAGAGATCCTGTGGTGTTAGGGGAATTTCCCTATTTTCTGGCCAAATCTTACCTAATCAGTATGAATACCACCTTGAGTTTCTCCTGGAATGGAGCCACTGGTCTAGTGGGACTAACCTGGTTCATAGGGTTTACTAGGCTAATGACCACAAGGGTCTTTTTAAGCTTAGATGTGCATCCCAAATCTCTGAAAAGTTCTGATACCCTTGATATGTTTTAAGTACGGCTTGGGAGGTGAAACATTTACAAGCATGGACCAGGGAAATGAACCATTTACAGCTGCCTACATCCATTAGAGAAATAGGTGCTAAACCAGGGATGAATTTCCTGTTCTGCATCCCATCCAATTCTCCAAGTTAAACTTGAATTGGGTTAAGGAGGAGCTCTGCTTCACATGGATGGGGAGCCTGTACCAGAGAAAGGGTAGTCTCTGGGATATGCATTTGTCTCTCCAGCAGGTCCTATTAATATCACGGGCAAGGTTTTAAGCCTTTAGAATGGGGAACTATGGTGCTGTTTTGCAGATATGCAGGAGGTTCATCAGAGTGGGGTTTAGCAATGCCTTTTATGTCTAGGATAGATCTCTCCACAACAGCCTGGAGAAGAAAGAATACAGCGATAGTTTTAGTGAGACCCATCTGTAGATATTCCAGTTGTTGGATATGCCTGGTTAGGTACATAACAAAGGGGGCATTGTAATCAATGATATATCTGATGAATGCTGAATACATTGGAACAATGACTTCCTTGGACCTAGAGATGGCAACCAGTGTCTACAAGTTGCACAAAACAGAATGATTTCCTCACTACTGTAGATGTGATGGTCAAAGGCTAAATTATTATCTATGTTTATCCCCAAGTCCCTGACTACTGAGTCAACTCTTATGGGTGTGTTGTCAATATGATAGTTACCAGAGGTGAATGACTTCTTGAAGGATACAAAGGGTAAAAGTATTTACTACACTGCATGTGTGTCTAAGTTTGTGTGTAATGTGAATATAGGGGTCAGAGTATTTGTGTGTGTGTGTTAGTGTTTTTACACATCAGGTCAACATTAGTAAAATGACCATCAAAATAATGACACAAATAAAAGAGCAAATTCAGTGACTAACATCAATACCAATACAACCACCAAGCACCTATTATCAAAAACAAGCAATACATGTTTTAATACACCAACAAATAAACATCCAATTCAAAATTTAAAACAACTACACAATGCTTTCAAAAATTCCACTGAAGAATACAAGTTCTTCCCAGATATTTAACATACATCATCGTTGTATATTCCTCCTTTGGCAGAACATTGGCACTTCAGACATCATCTGAGCTTGGATTTGTTATGTAACTAAAACATCGTAACACTTGCAACAGATCTCTTGAACCCAAAAGATGTCAAGACTCAGCATAATTTTGCTTTAAGCATCTCATAGATGACTTGATTACAAATCATGAACTAGAGAGGCTAAATACAGTATGCCTTTTGAAAACAAAAGTTTCCAACATTAGCTCTGTATGGGGTGACATCCAGAAAGGTTAGAAGAAAATGCACATCATTCACATGTAAATTGCATTCCATCTCCTTAATTTAAGATTGAAGTTCTCTTTAATATTACTTCAGCTGGAAGAGAAATACAGCCCTTCTTGCTCATGCAGTAATTTTGCTCCATACCAATTTCCTCCATGTATGTATATTGCTATATGTAGCTTAGACACCAACTGTAAAAGCCTACTGCTTGTTAAGAGGCCAGTAAGGAGAGAAACGGTACAGTCAATAAACAGCAGCTTCCTATCACTGTTGGCTAAACAAAGGATGTGCAAATTAAACTCTATGCTGCTCACTGCCAGACAGAAAAGTTAAGGGATTGAAAGTACCACATTATACTAAGCTTCTGCAGGCAGGAGAGGTGAAGCATCCTAGCAGAATGGGATAGGACACCCACCAGCCATGAGAATATTAGCAGTGTGTTGGGCAGAACACAAAGCTTTTGATTATTATGTTTTTATAATATATTTGCAGGCAGATTCTCCCACAGCATGCAAACACACACACACACACACACACACACACACACACACACACACACACACACACACACACACACACACACACACACACACACACACACACACACACATGATGAGGTCTTCATTGGGAAAAGGGCTTTAGGTCCTTTGACTTACAAAACACATTAGTGAATAAAGTTAAAAAGGTTTAGAGAAACCAAAGAAAAATGTTAGCATCGTATTGGAAATTTAATTATGGCTACCACATGAATCTCAACAGGATAATAACTGAAGCCTCAATAAAATATCTTTGAAAAATAAGCAGGAATATGGGCAGTTAACAATTCTAAGACCCTAGCCATGGTATGAACTGAAAAAACAAGTTCATTTACTTTTTAATGTCTTTTTCGTAGTTGGTCTATGAAGTTAGGATCTGGACCATCCTTTTAAGCTAAGAAGGATTCCTGACTATCAGTAGAACTGAAAAGAAACATGCTTGTCTGTTGTAGGGTACCAAGGTCCAAATGAAACTTACTGGACAGATGTGTCAAAAGTGTTCTGATGGATATCAGATGCAGAATCTGCTGGGAACTCAGGCCACATCAGTGTCAGAATGGAACTATAAGAATGACCATGGCTTTGTCCATGCTAGCTTTCTCGAGAAGGTTTGTGATCAGAGAAATGAAGAAAAAGTGTAGAGAAGTGTTATGGGCCACATCTGGAAGAATCCACCTCAGAGGTGCTTTCCAGATGTAGGAATAATGGAAAAGAAGTTGTTACTTGTTGGGGATACAAACAAATCACAGGAGGACATTCCCCAGCTATACATCCACTTTTGTACTACAGACTGTTGGAGACACGACATGAGTGTTTAAAAAGAAATCAAATGAAACAATGTTTTCTCCTGGAATGTGACTGGTTGTTAGAAAGCAATTTGTGGACATAGCTTATTCTCAAACTCCATTTTTTTTTTTTGACAGAGTAAGTAAGAGTGACTTCCTCTCTTCCTGTTGCTGTAAACTGTAGGGAATCATGATTTACCTGCAGAGTGAGGCCTGCCCTCTTTTCCAAAACAGTTCCAAGCCCATTTCTTTTTATGAGAGCTCGGGTAAGAGAAGACTCTAGGTAACACATATCTATAAACAGGCCAATATAAAGAGGCCAAAGTGAAACTGAAAAAATATATTTTTTTCTCTTTTTAATGAGAGATGCCCTTTACATAGGGAGAACAACCTAGAAAAGGAAAGAAACAGGAGACGAAATGTAATACTAAGAGATACAATAACCTTGAACAGAACCCTAATGATACTCCTGTTGAGTCAAAATACAGAAATCCTCCACAGAACAAAATAGAAAATCAGATTTATAAAGAACAGGAAAACATGAGCATGGCAGAGACAGAAACTGACAATAGACAATTTTGAGAAGGGCATCCTACTACATGTTTCAGGCTAATACTAAACCTATTAAGAAGACAGTGTTATTTTCCAGAGAAGGATTACCACAGCAAATACTCACTGACCATGGGACTCCATTTCTGTCCTGAAAAATGACTAAATGCACCGGGGCTCTTTGGTGAAACAGTTGAAAATCCTCAGTATACCAGTCCCAAACAGATGAGTTACTGGAGCTTTTTAACAAAACACTGAAATCCATGCTGAGAAGAGTTAGGACAAAAGACAGTAAAAACTGGGACCTTTTACTGACGAACCTTCTGTTTGCTATTACAGAAGTAAAACAAGGGATGGATAACAGGACTGCAAGGACTATGAAATTCAAAGCTGGGGACAAATATTAGTTTTAATTTCATTCTCAGAAAAAGTACAGTTTTGTACCTACCATAAATGTAGATGTTCGAGTGTTCACCCTGCTGCAGTCATCACACTTGGGTTATCCTGTCGTCAGGTGGTCCCGCAGTCGGCCGGATTTCCAAAGTCTTGGTCCGACATCGGTTGCTGTCGCCTCATCCCTGACATCAGAGCACCAGGGGTACATATACTGCAACCAACGCCATTTTCTTCAGTTTTTCTTGCCCCAGATGTCAGGTGCCCCCAAAAAGGTGATCCAAATTAGTAACAAAAAGGTGTGAATACTGTACAAACACAAAATCCCCTCAGCTATAAGCAAATACATCAGAAAGGTATAGCAAAGATTTATCCAGTAGAACAGAGGGGTTGGAGAGAGGGTAACCTGGATTGCAGCAGAGTGAACACTCGAACATCTACATTTATGGTAGGTACAAAACTGTACTATGTTCATCGTGTTACCCTGCTGCAGTCATCACACTTGGGTTGAGTCCCAAAGCTAAGGTAGGGTGGAGGCATCATAGAGGGTTAGTGGAGGCAATGAGGTCCTGCAGAACTACAGTGGCGAAGCCTGTCCTGGACTTAGAATAAAGAGGTAAGTGATAGTGTTTGGTGAAGATGTGTACAGAACTCCAAGTTGCAGCTTCTAAAATTTCCTTGGTAGGAACACCCCTGAGAAAGGCAGTAAAGGTAGCTGTTTGCCCTGGCAGAGTGGGATCTAATGGTAGGAGGAACTGGTTTCCCATGATGGGTATAGCAGAATCGTATGCAATGGCCTATCCATTTAGAAATGGTTTGATTGGATATGGCCCTGCCTTGAGAAGCTGTAGCATAGGAAACAAAGAGCTGGTCAGTTTTCCTGAAAGCCTTAGTTTTATCCAAGTAGTAACAAAGTTGCCTGTGAATGTCCAAGGAATGCAGGAGTCTTTCACCTTTGTTCTGTGGATTTGGGAAGAAAGTGGGTAGGTGGATGGTTTGATTTAAAGCTACACTGGAAACCACCTTAGGCATGAAGGAAGGATTAGTTCGTAGAGAAACTCTGTCTTGATGGAAAATGAGGAAAGGTTCCACTGCCATAAGTGCCTGTAATTCTGAGACTCTCCTAGCAGAAGTTATTGCCAGGAGTAGGGCAGTCTTCCAGGATAGGAACTGAAGGTCTGCAGAAAAAGCTGGTTCAAAGGGAGGTAGCGTTAGTTTTTCCAGAACAAAGTTAAGGTCCCATGTTGGTGTAGGGCTCTCCTAGGTGGTCTAATGTTTTTTGCCCCTCTGAGGAACTGCCTTAGAAGAGGATTTGAAAATAAAGGTGGATTAGTGTCATAGTGTGCTGAAATAGCTGAAGCATGGATTTTAATAGAGGAGAAGGAAAGTCCTTTATGCAACATCTCAGCTAAATACTGCAGAATGTGAGGCATATGAGGCTGAGTTGTGTCTTGGCCTTTAGCTTGGTTCCAAGCACAAAACCTTTTCCATTTGTCCGAGTAAGCCTTCCTGGTGCTTGGCCTCCTGGCCTCTAGAATAACATCCAGTACTGCTTGTGAAAGAGGAGCTGGTGGGATGCTTAATTGATTTGCCATGCAGCCAGGTTTAAGGTTTTGATTTGGCTGTGCAGAATCTGTTTGTCTTGCTGTGTGAATAAATGAGGAATTTGAGGCAATATCCATGGTGGGTTGTGAGCCATATTCTTCAATAGCGGGTACCAGTGCTGGCGTGGCCAGTCTGGGGCTATGAGAATCAGTCGAGGTTTCTCCTTTTTGACTTTCAAAAGAACCTTTGTGAGAAGAAGTAATGGAGGGAAGGCATATGCTGTCAGGTTTTTCCAACTGAAGGAGAGAGCGTCCACTTTCCAAGCTTGATGATGGAATGTCCTTGTACAAAATTTTTTCAGCTGGTAGTTTTGAGGACTGGTGAACAGATCTATATTTGGTAGACCCCATCTTTGAGTTATCATTGTAAATATTTGTGGGTCTAGCTTGCACTCGTGGGGGTCTTTGATGTTTCTGCTTAGGTCGTCTGTCAATGTGTTTTTCTGTCCTGGCAGGAAATGAGCATGTAACTGGACTTGGTAGGCCAAAGCTGTGTTCCATAAGATTATTGCTTGCCTGCAAAGAGGGTAGGAATGTGTGCCCCCTTGTTTGTTTATGTACCACTATTACTGTGGTGTTGTCCGTCTTTATTGCAAGTTGTCCTGGATGTAGTAGATCCTTGAAGGCTGTCAGAGCTTTCTGTATAGCTAGCATCTCTTTTTGGTTTATGTGCAGTTTTCTTTGTTCTGCAGTCCATAGGCCTTGAATGCATTGCCCTGCCATGTGCACCCCCCAGGCATAGTCTGAAGCATCTGTTGTGATAGTTTGCCTGGGTGGGGGCAAGGTGAAAGGCTGACCCTTGTTGAGGTGACATGCCTGTGCCCACCATAGAAATTCCTGTTGAAGGCAGGGAATGAGATATATCACTGTGTCCAAGCTGTGGCTGTGTTGAGACCATACGCTTTTTAGGTACCACTGTAATTTCCTCATATGTATTTTTGCAAATGGTATTATCAGAATGCAAGATGCCATGAAGCCCAAAGCCTGCAGATTTTTTCTTGCAGCTAATTGGGTCTTTGTTGCCATTGTCTTGAAATATTGAGTCAGTTGTAATTGCTTGTCTGGTGTAAGATAAGCCTTCTGGGCCGTTGTGTCCAAGCTGGCACCCAGGAATGTCATTTTTTGTGAGGGTAATAGTTTTGACTTCTTTTCGTTTACTGTGTACCCCAGACAATTTAGTGGATGCTTCACAAAAGCCAGATGTTGTAAGAGAATGTCTTTTCTTTCTGCTTGGGTGAGGCAGTCGTCCAGATATGGATATATTTGAATTCCTCTTTGTCTGCAGTATGCAATTACTGGTGCCAGGCATTTTGTGAATACTCTGGGCGCAGTAGATAAGCCAAAGGGCAGTGCAGAGAACTGGTAATGGGTTGAACCTGCAATGAAACGGAGGTATCTTCTGCAACTTTGTCTGATAGGGACATGCAGGTATGCCTCCTTCAGGTCCAACGTTACCAGCCATGCTTCCTTGCCCAACATGGGAAGTAGCTGCTGTAGTGTTAGCATCTTGAATTTGGGAACTTGTAAGTAAGTGTTTAGAATTGAGAGGTCCAGAATTGACCTCCAAGCATTTTCTTTCCTGGGTACTAGGAAGAGTCTTGAGTAAAATCCTTGGCCTTGCTCTTGAATTGGTACCCGTTGAATGGCTCTCATAGCCATGAGAGCTATAATTTGGTCTTTGAGCCTCTGCCCTTTGATTTTGTAGCAGGTTTGGCATTCCTCTTTTTATTAGCAAGGTGTGAAAGTGGAATCTGTATCCTCGTAAATTTATGTCTAGGACCCATTTGTCCTTTGTGACCATGTGCCAGTTGTTTGCAAATAGAGCTAGTTTCCCCCGCAAGGGGGCTGACAAAAGAGCTTTGTTTGGCCAGCTGAGGTGCAAGTCATTGAGTTTGCCTTCTGGTGGGTTGAGACGTGTCTTCTCCTCCCTTCTGGGTTGGAGTACCCCATTGGCGAGGCTTATACTGAGCTTGTGGTTGTCCTCTGCCCCTTGGGCGCCTGTATTTACCCTTCTGAGGCCTGTCAGTGGCTGGAAAGGACCAATTCTTTGTTGGCCAATTTCTGCTGAAGCGAGGGGGTTGCACTTGTAGAAAATCTTTGACTGTCTGCATGGATTTCGCCTTATCCTCCATTTTCTTTAAAACTTCCTCTGCTTTAGCACCAAAAAGAACATCCTGCTGTAAGGGAGCATCTAATAGTTTTGCTTTAACATGATCAGGCAGACTTTGTTCTTTTAACCAGGCATGCCTACGTATAACTGACCCAGTGACAGCTGCTCTGCAGGAGGCCTCTAAAGAATCAAACCTACATTGTAAAGTATGTTTGCCCACCTGCTCGGTGGTGTGTAACAAATCCTGTACTTCTTTCATTTCAGGTTGTTAAGGAAAGATGGTTATCTTTTGTTTTAACTGAGAGATCAGAAATTGCTGATACTTAAGCATATGAAACTGACAGTTTAATGCTCTCATAGCTAAAGTGGCTGAGGTGTAAACCTTTTCCCCCCATCTGTCTAGTGCTCTTGAATCCCTTTCAGAAGGTACTGGATTTTTAGCCATGGAAGCCTTAGCCCCCTTTGGACCCTGAGAGATAGTCTCTGGGTCAGCTACTGGGCTTTTGTAAAGAAATTTGTGGGAATCAGGTACTCTGTAGTACCTGTCAGACTTGGTCGGGGCAGGAGGTAGAGAGTCAGGGTTGAAACTGGATTCCAAGTAGACATCATCCACAATGTCCAAAACAGGAGGGATGGCTAGAGGTCTGTGTTGGGGGAGTAAAAGAAACTCTCTCAACCTTTTCTTGGAATCAGAGTAATCCTGACCTTCCCAGTGAAAATGTTCCCTCATAGTGTGTAAAGTTTC
The DNA here is from genome assembly GCF_019279795.1 of Protopterus annectens. Lineage (NCBI taxonomy): Eukaryota > Metazoa > Chordata > Ceratodontiformes > Protopteridae > Protopterus > Protopterus annectens. Next base: position 1,665,536,082 of record NC_056744.1, on the reverse strand, counting down.
CCCCAAAGAGTAATCTTCTGGAGGGGAAGCTGAGGGAATAGATTCCTCAGCATCAGAATCTTCATAAGGAGAGAAGGAATAGTCTTGGTCCTCAGAGGAATTTGAAGAAATAGACAGTTGTTCAAAGGAAGCAGAATCTTCCTCTTGTCTAAGCCTTTTGTCAGGAGGAGGCTGTGAACCCCTGATAAGAGAAATCAAACCTTCAGCCATTTTGAGCATCTGTTTCTTAGGCATAGGGCCTTGAACAGGAGACTGAGGTGAAGCCTTTTTCGATTTAGGAGTCTTCGACTTGGAAAACATTTTGACTGTAAGAGTAGTCGGTCTGAAAACGCCTTCAGAAACCGATGGCGTTTCAGAAGTACCGACGTCCTTGAAAGGTAAATCGTCAGTAGGGCCTGATGTAAAAGGCTGCGTCGGCCTAATACATTCCGGCAAAATATCTGTAGCGGTCTCTGGTTCCAGAACTGCGGTAGTCAGAGGCTGCATTGGGCCTCACTGATAACTGGAGAACCGGAGACCGGATCAACCGAGGCCTCGGAATCAGGCTTAGGCCTGGGCTGTCGGCCCTTGTCCCTGCGCTTTTTGTGCTCCGACGGCATGTTATAGTTAAATTTTCTACCAAAAAAGTGTTGTGTGAAATCAAATCGTCTTTTAATAGTACGTTTATTAAATCTAGCACAAAAACAACAAGAAGTGACGTCGTGATCAGGACCTAGGCAAGGTATGCAATAAGAATGAAAATCCTTATGAGGTATTTGCTTCCCACAAGAAATACAATTATTAACTTTTTCTGACATCGGTCTGAGGCAAGAAAAGTTTCCCCAACGGGGTACTTAGCTTTATAGAAGACTTTGGTCTGAAATTCGATTTCGAAAATCTCAGGAGTGGCCGACCGGCACTTGCGAACTGCTTCTGCTTTGGGCACCGCGCAGCAAGAAAGACTGAAGAAAATGGCGTCGGTTGCAGTATATGTACCCCTGGCGCTCTGACATCAGGGATGAGGCGACAGCAACCGACGTTGGACCAAGACTTTGGAAATCCGGCCGACTGCGGGACCGCCTGACGACAGGATAACCCAAGTGTGATGACTGCAGCAGGGTAACACGATGAACATCACATTTTTGTCTGAGCAGCAGACCCTACTTGCAGATAAAAGTAAGCAATGTAAGTTACAAAGTTAGCAACTCGTAGGAGAAGACTAGAAAAAGCATACCAATGAATGTTCTGACACCATGGAGCACATACCTTTGTAGTTTGTATAAAAGCAGAAATAAATAGGTCTGACTAAAAAAGAAAAATTGACCCCTATGCCAGCTATTCAGGCAGATAGCACACTAACCAAGACAAAGCAACAGATACAAGGGCTTCTGCTGAGAAAGTGTGTTCAGAGCTACCTGGCATAACAGACATAAGTCAGCATCATACTGACAGCATTCCAGATGAATATATCAACTTAACATCTGGCAGAATACCAGAGTCACAGGAAAAAGCTGTACAACAGAAAGTAATAAAAAAAAAAAACGGTTAATATGCCATTTCAGAGGAGTTGAAAATTAAGTGAAACTGCCATACAGTTTTAGTCCCAATATCTGATAAAAGTACTGTTGAGTCCATTCATGACTTTAGGAAAAATGAACAGCATTTCTCATAGCAATCCAATGCCTCGGATTAAAGACCTCACAGAAAGGTAAGAGATATCATAGTTCTCAACCCTATTAGATCTAACATAGGAATATTGGAAGATCCCTCTAATGGCCAAAGTCAAAGAAAACATATTGTACTTCACACTAGAGAACTTTTTACAGTATACTGTCCTTCATTTCCGGTGATACAGTGCTGTCACATGTCATACATGAGAAGGTACACCTGCACAATGCGATAATACATTCAGTGGATTGGGGATCCCAACTAGATAAGGTACGACTGTATTGGACATTATAAGACAAAAAAGATTTAACTATTAATCCCTCTAAGAGCATGTTAGCAAGACAGAGGTAGAATATTCAGAGCATGTGAATAGCAGGGGACTGTTAGACACCAGAAAGAAAAATCTGAAGCTGTAGGAAACTAGCATATTCCTGGCACAAAGCAGAAGGTGTGGGCATTCTTGGGGCTAGCAGAGTGCTATACAGTTTTGGCAGAATAAATCCTACACAAGTATAGCATTTTCATTGTATAGGCCTAGAAATACAGCCATATTAAAGCAGGCCAATATCAACATTTTGTGTTTCACATTTTTACATGGAGTTTCAGTTAAGTGCAGTTTTAATGAAAAGGAATGTTTCAGTAAATGGCCTCAAGTCAGAGCACGGATAAGGTTAAGCCATGCAAAGAAAATGTCTGGAACATTTTGTTGTGTGTCAAAGAACTTGCAGAAGATGCAAAAACAGACAGATTGGAGGTAGGCACCTACAATATCTTATTCAAATGGTACAAGACTTCAGAGCCAAGGTTAAGGAGGCATGTAAAGATGGGTAGGAAATTTACAAGATTTTGGTACTAAGAGAGAGATTTTCAAGACAGAGGTCAGTTTAGAAGTTCAGAAATTCTGAGTTGCAGAAACTACAGAGGAATGTTTTTATTTATTTAACATCTGTTAACTGGGAAAGTCCAATTATGACATAGCCTATTTTCAGCAGAGGCCAGGGAGAAACGCTGAAGAAATACTCATGAGTTCAGAGTTATAAAAGGACAGTTTAATTTAGTCTTCACAGTTACTGAAGTCCGAGTGCTCAGTTTACAATCCTCAGTGTTACAAAATCTTCAGTTAGTTTCAGTTCATCAGCACTGTTGTTTGAGATGGTTTCAGTAATATACATGACTATAGCTACCTCCAGTGTATGCTGCTGTTTTCATTATATTTGCTGCTCACTATACAATACATAATAAATTATGTTTGTCATAGAATTACAAAATCAAGGCTTTTACTCTGAAAAGTTCAAGAAGATTTGGCACTTGTTCAGTACAGCTCCAGGCATTACAGCAACAGACATCTGGTTCATTTTTAACATTATTGAAACTCGGTACCCATTTTGCAGCAATACTGTATTCTCATATATATAAACCTTGCAAAAGGGAAGATGTCCCTTAAAATTCGATAGTAAAGGAGAGAATGCTTTAAGCAGCTGAAAGAAATATTAATGTTCAGTGCAGATCCTAGTTTCTACAGATTTTAGCAAGCCTTTTACTATATATACTGATGCACAGACATAGATCCTGAGACAGTGTGATCACAGAATTTTGATGAGGAAGAATATCCCATAATTTTTTTTTGTCAAAAACTGAGTAGAACTGCAATTGATTATTCCACTGTTGAAAGTAACACTGAGTAATCAGGAGGACACTAGTGTCGCTAAAGTATTAACTTCTTGGCTTAGAATTTACACTTGTTGGAATAAGTCACAGTCTTGATGAGTTCTCTGTTCAATTTACAGGTTAACAATAAGCTATCTCTTGTGGGATATGAAGCATCCACAGCCTGCTACTGAAAAATATTCAATCTCCTGTGGTATCTAAAGCATCCACTGGCTGCTACCACAAAATAAGTATCATTTTTACCTGAGCTGTACTTCGTGCATTGTACTTTACTGTGTGCTGTTATTTTTGAACTCTATTTTACTGTATTTTTGCTGTTTCTTGCACTTTCAGCCTACCATAGACAGTTCAGATTTGCTGGACCCAGTCTGTTTTTACAGTTTCTGAGCACTGATCCAGCTTTCCTCCACAAAACAAGGCCTCCAGTACACCCTAGTGAGATTAGAGTGCAGCTAAGGACCTATCTGAGTGGTGACTGTTGGTCCAGGGCCCAGTCTAGTGTGCTACTACTGGTTAGAGTGTTTGAAATTAGTTTAATTTTGTTGCTACTTGTTGCCCACATTAGCTCAGGTTTGTGTGGCACATACTGCCTGCATAACCATTCATTACCGCATGGTGGAGGATACCATTGGCAGTTATAGACACAAATTCTTAGACAATTTTCCCATAGTCAACTGCTTCTACTCCCATCGGAGGTTTCTCGCTGCTGTACTTCACTGCCCAGTTAGACACTCAGCTGAGCCTCTGAGGTTCCTCCACAAGTCTTACCAATTAAGCCCCTCACAGTTTAGAACTTATTCTTGTCCTTAGCCATACCATGTACTTCTAGTCCCATCCTGGTTTACTGACCGCAGTATTTCACCTAGTGTCATGAATTAACAATTTCCCACCATTTCTCCAGCCAACCTGATTGACATGGGCATCTTCAGTCAACAAATGCAGAGATTCTCATTAGCAGCCTACATAAAGATCAGAGACCTCCCAAACAAATAATAACCTCAAAAGGTTGAGGAAGCAGGAGGAAAAAGTACAGTTGTGTACACTTACAATAACTGTAGATGCTCGAATGTATTCACTGTTGCAGTCATTACATTTGGATAATCTGCTGGCAGGTTGCCCTCAGTCAGCCTGAATAACAAAGTCTTGGGTCCTGCGTCAGTTTCTGTCTCCTCTTCCATGACGTCAGGTTGTCAGGGGTATAAAACATGCAGCCGACGCAATTTTATTCAGTTTTTCTTGCCCCAGATGTCAGGTGCCCCCCCAAATGGGGAGCAAAAATATATATATAAGTAAACAGTAAATGTATAAATGCATTTTTAGAAACAAACTTTACCTTCAACTAAAAGCAAATACACCACAAAGGCTTTTGAGTATAGTGAAGGAAAGAAAAGGTATAGAATGGGGGATGGCGGGTGGGTAACCCAGACTGCAACAGTGAATAAACTCGAACATCTGCATTTATGGTAAGTGTACACAACTGTACTATGTTATTCGTGTTTCACTGTTGCAGTCATTGCATTTGGGTAGAATCCCAAAGCTGTGGATGGGAGGATGGCACTAAACAGCATTAAGAGTGGCTATAAGGCCCTGCAGGACTGCAGTGGCAAAGCCTGCCCTAGATTTGGAGAAGAGAAGTAAATGGTAATGCCTTGTAAAGGTATGAACAGAGCTCCAAGTAGCAGCTTCTAGAATATCTTTGGTTGGAACCACTGTGAGAAAAGCTGATGAAGTAGAGGCAGTCCTGGTGGAATGTGATCTGATCCCCTTGGGCACAGGTTTACCATGGTGCAAATAGCAGAAACCAATGCAGTGGCTTATCCATTTAGAAACAGTCTGCTTTGATATAGCTTTCCCTTCTGATCCTGCAGCAAATGCTACCAGTAGTTGCTCAGTATTTCTTAGAGATTTGGTCCTGTTTAAGTAGAATCTTAGTTGTCTGTGTACATCCAATGAATGCAGAATCCGCTCCTCCTTGTACTGTGGATTTGGGTAAAATGTTGGCAGGTGAATGTTCTGGTTAAGAGCCACACTGGATACCACCTTAGGCATAAAAAAAAAAAATTGGTCCTGAGGGATACCCTGTCTGGGTAAAATATAATGAAAGGCTCCACTGCCATGAGAGCCTGTAGTTCTGAAACCCTTCTTGCTGAAGTGACTGCCAAAAGAAAAGCTGTTTTCCAAGATAGAAATTTTATATCTGCAGTAGCTGCTGGTTCAAAAGGAGGCAGGGTGAGTTTTTCCAGTACAAAATTGAGGTCCCATGCAGAGTTGGTGATCTTCTGGGAGGCCTTACATTTTTGGCCCCCTCTAAGATACTGCTTAAGCAGTGGATGAGAAAAGAGGGGAGGCTCTGTGTTGTAATGAGCCGAAATGGCAGAGGCATGGATTTTTCTTGAAGGAAAAGATAGGCCCTTGTCAAGCATCTCGGTTAAATATTGTAAAATCTGAGGAATAGTGGGCTTTGCTGCGTCTGTTCCTTGTGCTTGGTTCCAAGAACAAAATCTCTCCCACTTATCAGCATAAGATTTTCTAGTACTAGGCCTTCTGGCTTCCAAAATAACATCCATCACAGATTTACTGGTTTGAATAATTAGTCGATTAGCCATGCTGCAAGATTCAGAGTTTGGAGCAGAGTGTGCAGAATTTGATAGTTCTGCTGAGACAGTAGATGAGGTATTTGAGGCAAGCACCATGGAAAATGATGTGACATGTTCCTTAGAAGCGGGTACCAGTGCTGGACAGGCCAGTCTGGAGCAATTAGGATCATTTTTGTTTTTTCCTGTCTGACTTTTAGTAAGACCTTGGAGAGAAGAGGCAGAGGGGGAAAGGCATAAACTGATAGGTTTTTCCAGATGAAGGATAGAGCATCTACTTTCCATGTTTTTTTGTGATGAGCTCTTGTGCAGAATTTGTCCAACTGATAATTTTGGGGAGAGGCAAATAGATCAGTAGTTGTCCTGGATGAAGAAAGTCCTTGAAGGCTGTCAGAGAGCATTCTGAACAGTTAGCATTTCTTTCTGGTTGATATGCAGATGCATTTGGTTTGGGCTCCATTTGCCCTGAATGTATCTCCCTGCCAGGTGGGCCCCCAAGCATAGTATGATGCGTCTGTCGTTAGGGGTTGGGTGGCAGTGGGTAGAGTGAATGACAGTCCCTTGTTTTGGTGACATGTCTCTGTCCACCAAAGAAACTCCTGTTGTAGGCAGGGAATAAGAGGAATCATTGTTTCTAGGCAGTGACAATGTTGACTCCATAAACTTTTTAGGTACCATTGAAGTTTCCTCATATGCAGTCTCGCATATGGAATTAGTAGAATGCAGGATGCCATGAACCCAAAGCCTGCAGAATTTGTCTTGCAGATAACTGGGTTTTTGTTGCCATTTGTTTGAAGTATGCTGTCAGTTGCCTTTGTTTGTCTGGTGTGAGGTAAGCCATCTGGGCAGTTGTATTCAAGCTTGCACCCAGGAATGTAATTATTTGAGAGGGTACCAGTTGTGATTTCTTTTCATTTATGGTGTACCCTAGGCATGCTAGAAGCCTTTTTACAAATGCCAGATGTTGAAGAAGAGTGTCCTTGTCCTCTGCTTGAATGAGACAATCGTCCAGATAAGGATATATTTGTATGCTTCTTTGCCTGCAGAATGCAATTACTGGTGCCAAGCACTTTGTAAAGACCCTGGGCACAGTAGATAAGCCAAAGGACAGTGCAGAGAACTGGTAATGCAAAAAACCTGCTTTGAAGCGGAGGTATCTTCTGCATGATTCCCTTATTGGGTTATGCAGGTATGCCTCAGTCTAGAGTTACTAACCAAGCATTCTTGCCTAGCATAGGCAGTAGCTGTTGTAAAGTCAGCATTTTAAATTTTGGAATGTCCAGGAACATGTTCAGAATCAATAAGTCCAGTATTGAAAGCATGAATTGTCTTTTCTGGGTACCAGGAAAAGTCTTGAATAAAAACCTTGTCCTTTTTCCTTTTCTGGTACCAGTTGAATAACCCCCATATCCATGAGGGACATGACTTGTTTCTGTGCCTCTGCCCACTGATTTTGTGGCAGATCCGGCCATCCGTTTGGAATTGGCAAAGTATGGAAATTAAATCTGTACCCTGGGATACTATGTTTAATACCCACTTGTCTTGGGTAATTAACTGCCAATTTTGAGCATGAAGTGCTAGTTTCCCCCCCAAGGGGGCTGCCAAAAGATAAGTGCTTGGTGAAGGTAGAGGAAAGTCATTGAGACTGCTTACTGTAGGGTTGTGCTTTGTTTCCTCCAGATTTGGAGGTGGAGGCACCCCATTGCTTTGACCTGTAAGAACCCTGTGACTGATATCTGGAGCCTTTGGAGTGCTTGGATTTGCCCTGATTGGCTCTGCTGGACACAGGAAAGGTCCAGTTTTTAGTAGGCCAGTGTCTACTGAACCTGGGTGGCTGCACTTGCAAGAAATATTTTACAGTTTGCATAGATTTAGCTTTGTCTTCCATTTTCTTTAAAATGTCTTCTGCCTTATTACCAAACAGAGTATCATGCTGCAAAGGGGCATCCAACAATTTAGCTTTAACATGATCAGGCAGATTTTGCTCCTTGAGCCAAGCATGCCTTCTAATCACAGATCCAGTAATAGCGGCCCTACAAGAGGCCTCCAAGGAATCAAAACCACATTGCAAAGTATGCTTTCCAACCTGTTCAGCTGAATGCAATAAATCCTGTAACCCTTTATTTTCCACACAATCAGAAATTAACATAATTTTCTGTTTCAGTAAGCCCATAACATGCTGTTGATATTTAAGCATATGAAACTGGCAGTTTAAAGCCCTGATTGCCAAGGTTGCAGACGTATAAACCTTCTTACTCCATCTATCAAGCGCCTTGGAATCTCTATCAGAAGGGGTAGGATTTTTGGCTGTAGAAGCCTTTACACCCTTGGGACCCTGAGAGATAGTCTCAGGATCAGCAGCAGGATTCTTGAAAAGAAATTTGTGGGAGTCAGGAACCCTATAATATCTGTCTGGCTTACTAGGAGCCGGAGGCAGGGAATCAGGAGCCATGCCTGATTCCAAGAACACACATCACAATGCATTAATACAGGAGGAGTTGACAAAAAGGCTATGCTGGTGAGAAGAAGGAAAATCCCTAAGCCTTTTTTGATTCAGAGAAGTCCTGACTCTCCCAGTGAAAATGTTCCCTTAAAGTATGCAAAGTCTCTCCAAAAGAGTAATCCTCAGGAGGAGATGCAGATGGGATGGATTCCTCTGCATCAGAATCCTCATAGGGAGGAACAGAAAATTCCTGATCAGAAGAGGAATCAGAAGAAATGGAAACCGGATCTGAAGATTCATAATCAGTGCCTTGCCTAGGCCTCTTAGCGGGGGGGGGTTGGGAACCCCTGATCAAGGTAATTAAATCCTCATCCATTTTGATCATCTGTTTTTAAGGCATAGGGGCCTGAACACGTGGCTCATGCATCGTTTTTTTAGACATAGAAGTTGTTTTTGACCTTGATTTTGTTGCTGGTGTCGGTTTAATATAAAAATGTTGAGGTCTGAAAACACCCTCAGAAGCCAGTGCCTGCTCAGCAGCTCCAGACACATCTAAGGGAGAGACATCTGTGGGTTCAATACTCTGAGAATCTCGATGGATACCGAACTCCGAATGGGTCTCGGTAGAGGCCTGCGACTCAAAAGTAGCGAGTATCAGGAGCTGCAAAAGCATCTCACTGAGTACCGGTGAACCGGCGACTGGCTTAGGAGAAGCTTCGTCATCGGTTTTGGACCTCGACAGTCTGTCTCTGTCTTTTTCTTTGTGTTTTTTGTGAACTCCAGTAGTCGGATTGCTAACTGACGACATTTCAGGATAGTTAAATCTTGAACCAAAATACTTAGAAGCAAAAATATACCGACACTTAACAATGCGTTGGTTAAATTTAGCACAAAACCAACAGCAAGGCACATTGTGGTCAGGACCTAGGCAAGGAATACAGTACAAATGAAAATCCTTAGGAGGTATTTGCTTCCCACAAGTAATGCAATTATTAACTTTTACTGACATTGGTAAGGAGCAAGAAAAAGTTTCCCCAACAGGGTATTTAGCTTTAGTTTGAAGACTTCGGTTCTGAAACTCGAATACGAAAATTTCAGGAGTCGGCCGACCGGCACTTGCAAACTGCTTCTGCTTTGGGCACCGCGCGGCACGAAAGACTGAATAAAATGGCATCAACTGCATGTTTTATACCCCTGATGACCTGACGTCATGGAAGAGGAGATAGCAACTGATGCAGGACCCAAGACTTTGTTATTCAGGCTGACTGAGGGCAACCTGTCAGCAGATTACCCATATGTATTGACTGCAACAGTGAGACATAAAGAACATCCAGTGTACAAAAAATACCAAGTTTATTTAACACTAACACTTCACATATGTTTTCTTCAGATAAAAACCATCAGACTGCTCATATCAACTACATACAAACCTAATATATTAATACTAATTAAAAACTAGCCAATAAAATACTAACTGAATACATTACATCACAAATACTCACAAGTGAATATCAAATGTCACCTGGTCCTTACTAAATACAAGAAGTTCATCTATAAAAGATAACCATAAAAAACATTCAAATAATCAACCTGTGTGGTTGATTTTATATGTTTTAAGTTATTTACGTACTGTTAGGGTGGGGCAGTGGTAGCATTGTTGCCTCACAACAAGAGGTTCTCCCGTTCCATTCTTGGCTGGAGCGCCTTGTGTGTGGAGTCTGCATGTCCTCCCCACGGTCGAGTGGCGTCTGAAAGACATGCATAGAATTGGCGTGCCTTCGTTGAAGGTTGGGCATCGAGCTGGCACCTCGGCACCCGTAAAAAAATATACTGCCAATCATTAGCGGACCGGAGTTCCGCTGTGGCAACCCTTAACCGGAAAAAGCCGAAAGAAGAAGAACAACAACATACTGTTAGGGTAGACATACATTTATTTTTTATTATTACATCTTCCCCACACAGGTTGATTACTTGAATGTTTTTTATGGTTAGCTTTTATAGATGAACTTCTTGTATTTAGTAAGGACCAGGTGACATTTGATATTCACTTGTGACTATTTGTGATGTAATGTATTCAGTTAGTATTTTACTGGTTAGTTTTTAATTAGTGTGAGTATATTAAGTTTGTATGTAGTTGATATGAGCATTCTGATGACGTTTTTACCTGACGAAAACGTATGTGAAGTGTTGTCAGTGTTAAATAAACTTAGTATTTTTTGGACACTGGTTTTCCTCCTGCTTCCTCCACCTTTTCAGGTTATTATTGGTTGCTGTTTTATAGGTTGGATCTCCTGATTTTTTGTATTTACCTCCCAAACATAACCACACTTCACTTAACACATTTCCATCAAATCACAGTACATACACAAAAGCACGCACCAGTGTCTCACCAATCATGCCCCTAAGGCAAGACACAAAATCCAATGTTTTAGTCATAGGTGACTCCATTGTGAGACACACAGATGTCTCAATCACTAGGTTGGATAAGGAAAAGGTCACAGTCAGCTGTATGCCAGGAGCCAGGACCTGTCACATCACACACACACTCAACTCTCTCTCAACAACAGGCACTGTTGTGACTCTGTCAGAGTCCATGTTGGTGTGAACGACTTGAGACATACCTCACTGAACTATATGAAGAGAGACATGACTGAGCTCTCTGATTATGTGTCCCAGGCAGGTGTGTCCTCAGCCTTAAACAGCATTCTACCTTCACCTAGGATGGTGCCTCAATACAGACAAAAAATGTCTGAATTCAACAGTTGGCTTAGTTTCTGGTGTTATTCTAAGGGGATTTAGTACCTGTCAGCCTGAGATGATATGGCTGATAGACCGCGATGCTTTGCCACAGATGGCCTCCACCTGTCAACTCTGGGCTTTCGGCTACTGGCTAAGGCTCTTGCCTCTCCATAGAGCCTTTTTAGGCAATGTCACAAAAACAAAATTTGCATCATAAAAATATCCTCACAAAATAACCTTAGGGTTATGCTGCTAAATGGTATGAGTCTAAATTTGAAACTGCACTCACTGGAAGCACACCTCACCTAGGAAGATGCAGACATCTGTGCAGTCACATTCAGACCATAAAATGAACACTTGAAAACTAAAGGAGGAGGAGTATCAATATTCAAAGATAAATACACCTCCAGATTGGCTAAACAGAATGATTCCATAGAGCTACTCCATGTGCAAATAACTATAGGAAAGACCCCTCCCCAAGTTATCACCAGCTATAGTTCCCCCTCCACAAACCATGATATCCATGCTGTCTACTTGGATATACTTGAGTCACTCAAAATACAACCAAACACCCTGGTTATGGGTGACTAACTACCCGTCCACAGATTGGGTAGCTTATACATGTAGAAACACACTTGCCCAAAGGTTCTTAGACTTCTTTAACTCAAATGTCTTGGAGCAAATTGTTGGCACCCACATAAGGGGCCCAAACTTTCTAGACTTGGTACTCACCATCATGGTAGAATGGAGCACCACCACAAGTGTGCAGGCCTACCAGGTGAAGTTTGATCATAAATCAGTCTCTTTCAAAGTAAAAATAGCAACAGACACTCCCCCAGGAGAAATTAGGCTAAAAAAGTTCTCCAAAGCCAACTACAGCCTCTTACGAGAAGGCATTAATAGCTTCAAAGCTCCTGTCCCCACTGACAGCAAGGACACCTATACTGGGATATACACCAATGCATTTTATAAACATCTATACAGTTGTATTGACTCAGCTGTTCCTGATAGGACCAAAGTAAGATCCTCAAGAAAAAACAAGCCTGCCTGGTGGACATCCACCATAAACAGGTTATACAATCAGAGGAAGAAATTGCTGTCTAAGAGCAAGAAGGACCGATCTCAGAATTGGAAGCACACCCTTCTCAGCTTGAACAAGCAAATAAGACATCTTGTAAAATACTCTAAAGCTAACTACGAATCTAGATTAGCATCCCTAGGTAAGGCTAACTGTAGGGCATTCTTTAGCGGCATCCAAAACTTTAAAGAAAAAGCCCAGATTTGCACTGAACTGGTAGTGAATGGTACCACATATACTGAACCAGTGGAAATAGCCAGCCTGCTAGTGGACAGGTTCAGTGAAAACTTCTCCCCCCTGTGCCCACCACATATACCCCAAAACATTCCTACCACCTTTTTTCTACTTTCTGTCTCTAAACAGCAAGTTTTAACCTCTCTCTCCAAGACCAAAAAATCAGCATCTATGGGATCTGATAGCATACCAAGCTACATTCTCAATGGTTTAAAACAGTAGTTAGCAATACCACTGGGTACTCTTTTCAACCAGAGGCTAAGCACTGGTTTTGTTCATGCTGAATGGAAAACAGATACTGTCATCCCCTTGCACAAGTGGGGTGCATTCACCAATCCTGGGAACTATAGACCCATTAGCCTAACCAGCCTTACCTGCAAGGTCATGGAGATAATCATCATGAAACTTAACAATGATATAGGAGACCTTCAAACACATGACCCGACCCAGTTTGGTTTTGTTAGAGGGAGATTCTGCCTGGTGAACCTGTTGGATTTCTTCAAGACTGTCACCAAAGCCCAGGACAAAGGCAAATCTGTAAATATGGCTGACCTACACTTGGCCAAGGCCTTTGATACAATCTCCCACTCGAGCACCACTCAAAAACCCACCCAGCTGGGGGTCAACCCATATACTGTCAGGTGGGTTGCAAAATGGCTCACTGACAGAACACATAGAGTCAAAATAGGGGACTCCACGTCCACCAGCAGACCCATTACTAGCGGTGCTCCACAGGGATCAGTGCTGGAGCCCCTATTGTTTGGAATCTACTTCTCTGAAGTACAAGCAAAATTAAAAGGTCTGTGGCTAACAAAGTTTGCTGATGACTATAAACAAGGAGCAGTCACTGAGTTCCCAAATGATGACAGCATTCTACAAGAAGGACTTACACAAGCCAATGACTGGTACCAAAGTCATGGTCTTAAACTCAATACAAAAAAAATGCATCATCATCCCCTTTGGCATAGGTGATGTCCCTGCAGATTACCATATTAATAACAACACCCTAAGCTCTAAATCAGTAGTGAGAGATTTGGGCACACAGGTTGACAGCAACCTTACTTTTCATCACCATGTCTCCACGGTGGTAAGGAAGGCCTTCTACATTGCTCACCTCATAAGCAAAGGCATAGCTTCCAGAACAAAAGAGGTTATAACTCCCCTGTACTTTCCCCTCATCAGGCCAATGACAGAGTACAATGCTCCCTTCGTTATGTATCTAAACAGGCAGCTGCAGCAACTGGAGAGACCTCAAAGGTTCCTCACAAATTAAATTCAGGGTCGTCAGCACATCTTATGTGGACAGAGTGAAATCACTGTCAGTATACTCTGTATTGTATAGACTACTCAGAAGTGACCTTTGCCTTGCATACAGAGCAACCTCTGATCCTCCCTTAATGGAAATGCTGCACAATCATAAATCAAATGCTACATTATTCACTTGCTCTAGGGACCTTAACCTAGCATGCGACATCAACAGGACTTGCCAGGGAGACAGATACGTCTCCCAGAGGTTGCTTCTCCTCTGGAATAAACTTCTAAAAAGGTTAAACGAAGCCCATTATTACTGCTTCTTACTTGAATGACTGGATGTGAAACCGCAAATTCACCCCAGGAGTTTCACCTGTGTCCTTCTTAAATAGGGGTAGTCTGTGCTAATTTAGATCTGCTTACAACATAGACCATATCTCTAGACCCTTAAGGGTATAACAGTTGAACTTGGTTAGGCTTGTAAGGGCCCTAGGGCCATGAGCTTAGTAACCTCCTATAGTAAACTCTCAGTTAACCAGCACCCACGAGGATTGGTAGATGCTGGATAAATGTAGTTTCTGGTTGCTTGAAAGTTACTATTAAAAATAGACCTGACAAATACTGGACCTTATACCATACCATAAGCACTGTACTGATTTGATTTTAATACTGAAATACAGTAACTAAAAGCCTGGCTGGAATAATATTTTAAACTTATACTTCCGCTAGAGAGCATGGCAAGCAAAATGGTTGTCAGTGGCACACTGAGTGGACTGGAACTGAATGAATTGAATAGAAAGAGAGAGAGAGAGAATGCACATATGAAAAAAGAAGCAACTGTGTGTGAGAGATTGGAGAGATGTACGAAAGCTGAAGGGTGTGTGTGAGAGATTGTAGCGAGAGAGTGAGTTAATGCACGCATGAAAGCTGGAGAGACTGTGCATGTCAGAGAGATCGGAGAGAGAGAATGTGCAATTTGATCCAAATTGACTGAGTATGGAGCGAGTGTTAACATTTTAGCGATTTGACTTGTTTGGTTTGACATTCTCAGGACTGGGAGTGATGGAATTTATTTTTATCTTCCTTATTAAAACTAAAAACGTAAAGTATGTTTTTGCAGGGGAAAACAGAAAGTGCAATAAATGAAAAACTGAATTGTTCATACCGTAATGTATTTCTTCAATTTTTTTCTGGTTTCTTGAGCTCCAGTTAACTGAAAGTTTACTGTATTAACCTATCAACTTATGTGTTAAGGCTGAAAAAACAACAGAATAGGAAAATGAAACTCCATAGGTGGGCACTTTCCTTGCAGACTTTAAATTTTTCAGCGCAACACAGACCAGACATGACTCAACATAATGTAGAAGGCCTGTCTAGGGCTCAGAGTCCATCTACTGGCCTGAGACCATGATATCAAGCTGGAGGGAGGTTAATTTAATATAATATAGTATGGTGGTACTCACCAGGATAGTGCATATATACCCCAGGGATTACCTCAGTGTCACTGCTCGACAGAGGCACAGCAAAATAATGGGCATAGTTTCTCCAAACTAAAGGGGTGGCGTAAGCCACAAAACTATGGGCTAGGCTTGTAAATGCCCTCGGGCAGATAGCCTACTATGAACCTATGAACCTATATATTGGAAAAACACACACAACTGTTGCTTTAAACACATGATATAAATAGTTTGAAAATGTAAAACGTTAGCAAATTGATGTATTGGCAGACAATATTCCTGCATAGATTACTTGAATGTCCAATTATGTGGCATACAAGATAGAGGTCTGTAGCTCCTCCAATTAGAAATGTTGGTGTTTCACTGATGGACCTATGACCTTGATCACTGGATTGGGGTGGAGTAATACAGAAAGCAGAGAGATACTGATAACTGTACATGAGAAGGCCTGGGCATCTTCACAAGAGGATCCAGAGAATCACATAAAAAGGGAGAACACTGCTTCTGAGCACCTGAACTTAACAGAACTGCTGGACTTGAATTTCTCTGAAAATTGACCGCAGTGGCTCCCTGACAAGCTTTTGAATCACTTGTGGTCACCTAATACAACTATGATCACAAAGGAGTGAAAAATGTGAGCAGTATCCAAAACTAAACAACAAAAATAATATTTTTCCAGGGGTGCAAGACCCCACCTACTCTCCTTCATGTGCAGGGCTGCCCCCACCTGCACTCCTTGATGTTAAATGCTGCATCATCCACAGCTCCGCTACATACATATACTAAACACGAGGTTGCACCACCATGGGGAAAGGAAGAAATGCTCA
This sequence comes from Protopterus annectens, assembly GCF_019279795.1. NCBI lineage: Eukaryota > Metazoa > Chordata > Ceratodontiformes > Protopteridae > Protopterus > Protopterus annectens. The sequence continues at coordinate 1,665,520,144 of NC_056744.1, read as the reverse complement.
GTACAAAGGCAATTACAGTTTGTGAGGAAAAGTCAAACAGAAGGCAAAAAGAAAAACAGCACTGCAAATGTCTCAAAATCCTTTAATAAAACTGAATAAAACACAAAGCTTAAGTCTCACAGGACACTTCTTCAGTGTAAAAAAGGAGCAACTGCTACAATCACATCAATATATACACTTTAAAATACCAGCCAGCAAATGAAAATTGAAGAGTCAGTCACATGTCTAAGAGTACTTGTGTCATGATTCTGTCAAAGATTGTTAAGATGCATGTGGTACTTATTTCATTTCATACATTTATTTGGTTTAGTCCCTCTGAGTGACATGACACCACTGCAAATTGCTGAGATGTGTGATGCACTTACCGAATTCAGTAGATTCATACTGCTTCAATCCCCTGTGAATGACATAATCCCAAAGATTGCTGAGGTCTCTGAACCACTTACTGCATTCGGTAGATTTATATGATTTTGCTCTTTTTTTTAATGTCTCCAAGTCTTTTGGGTTTCTAATACCATGATGGAAATGTACCCCACTCCTGAGTACAAGTATGATTAAAGTTTACGAAATTAGTATTGTTTCAAACTTTGATGTTAGTCAGAAGTGCTCTTCACAGCACCGCTAGGTGCACAGTAATGACTCCTGCAAATCGTAGAGTTACATGCATCAGTAACATATCTAAGTATCATTGTAAATGCTTTTTTATTTTTTATAAGACCTATTGCTCCTACTACGATTGGAACTATCTGGGTATTCTTCCTCCACACTGCCCTCATTTCTGTCTGCAAATCCTGGTATTTTATGACGTTGTGTCCCTCTGTACGTAAGACACTACAGTCACATGGTGCAGCAATTTCAATGATCAATGCTAGCTTTGTCTTCTTTTCATGGACTACTACATCTGTTTTTCTCACATCTATTTTTTTGAACTGTTGGTAATGGGTAATCCCATGTGATATACACTTCATCATTTTCTACAACACTTTGTGGCTCATGTTTCCAGTGCTTTTCACCCACTTCAAAACCATAATGCTTGCATAATCCCCAGTGCAACAGTCTCGCCGCATTATTGTGCCTTTCAGTATACAGTCCTTCTGCCATTAATATGTCACAACCAGCAACGAGGTGTGCGACTGTTAGTTCGGTCTTACAAAACCTACATTTGTCTGTTTCTCTCACATGTTCAATGGACTTTGTAAACCAGCGTATACGTAGCCCACTATCTTGAGCCGCCAATATTAATCTTTCATCTCTTGGTTTGAATTCACCTCTCCTTAACCATTCCTGTGTTCGTTCCTGATCAACATGAGGTTCTTCCAGAAGTTTTCTTTACTTGCAACTATATTTATGCTTTTCCACATTTCTTGCCTTATCATATGATCTTTCACCTTATATTCTTTCTTTTGTTTTTCACATTCACCTGTCTTTTTAATTTCTCCAAGTATTTTGGGTTTCTAATACCATGACGTGAATGGACCCCATTCCTAAATCAAAGTATGATTAAAGTTCATGAAATAAGCATTGTTTTAATCTTTGATGTCAGCCAGTAAAGCTCTTCGAATCACCCACAATGTGCCCAGTAATGACTCCTTCTGCATTTCGTATGGAGTTACATGTATTGGTAACATATCCAAATACGAGTATAAACCATTGCTCCTACTACTTTTGGAACTGTCCAGGTATCTTTCTTCCACATTGCTCTCATTTATGCCTGATGATTCTGACAGTTTATGACTTTGTGTCTCTCTCTACACAAGACACTGTAGTCACTGGGTCTGGCAATTTCAAATGACATTCTAATATCATCTGAAAATGTTTTGACAACCTGCAGCTGTGCTTTCGGTTCCTCATCTGATGAGCTACACAGTTTTTAAATCATCCACAAAGAGAAGATGAGAAGTCATTAGACTTTGTTGTTTTCTAGGAGCCAAATTATAGCCATGGCCTAAGCTGTTAAGTAAACAGCTTAATGGATTAATGGCAAGGCAGAATAGCAATGGTGACAGAGAGTCACCCTGGAATATCCCCCTTTGAATTTTTATCCCTGGGATAATAATCTGTACTTTATCATGGCTTAATTGCAAAGTAGCCTGCCATTGTTTCATGGTTACTGTAATGTAGTCAGTGTAGGGTGCATCTTATACATTTTTAAGCTATATTTTATCCATGAATGTGGGATACTATCAAATGCTTTTTTCTAGTGAATCCATGCCACACTTAGATTCTTACCCTTTTTACAGTTTTCCACTATAACTTTATTTAACAAATTATTCTTTGTTTCACATGAGTTTCTTTTATTGCTCTTTTGTTCTACTGCCATATTTGAGTTTTCTTCTAAAGGACTATAAACTCTGTTGGCTTCAATTCCTGTGTGTAGTTTATATGTCGTTGGAAGGCAGGTTATTGGTCTATAATTTTAGGGTAGCTTGCAGGTTCACTCTCAAGTAAGAGCATTGTTTTGCCTGCTATTAGCCAGTGTGGTGTCTGTTTGGTGTGCGCATATAAATAGTTCTTACTCATGGCTAAATCCTCATGCAAAGATGTTAATACTTTTAACCAAAAGTTAGGTACTACATCTGAGCCTGGCATTTTCCAGTTAGAGGCTTTTCTTAACCTTGTTTCAATCCCTCTGGCTGTTACTTTATCCCATTTCATATCCTGTACCTTTAAACTTCTTATTCTTTATTTTACTTCTTCTATCCATTTAGCATCTTTGTTATGTCTCACAGGATCTTCATAAATACTTCTCCAAAATGTATCTACTTCCTCTTTTTTTGATGGTCTTTCAATTCCTTTTACCTTGTTTCCCAATTCTCTATACATCTTTTTTGGGTCATCAATCAAATGCTTATTTTATACTCTTCCTTTATATTTGTCTGTGCATCTTCTAAGTTTTTCCACCTGTGCTGAATTTTTTAGTTTATTTGTGATAGTGCATGATAGATCCTGGTCTCTTCCAATACTGCCCATTGCTTTTACCACATCTAGATTTCTTAGCATTTTTGCCGATCTATTCCCCTTTCTATAGTTTTCTAACACTGACACTTCTTGTCTTAACTGCTTTATAGTTTTATCTATTCGATATTTCCATGATGGTATTTGATTTCTCCCTGTCCTTTCCCTCACTACCCTGCGTTCTTGTGGTAGAACTTTATCAGTTATTAATTTAGCTGCACAGTAATATATACTGTTTACTTCTGTTATACTCCATGGATCTCTATGGACAGTCCTAATTACTGCATTTATTTGTTTTATCAGACTTCTTACTTTTTGGGTTTTATTGACCTTCTGCAGTCTATTCCTCTCATTGATCTTAATATATCTATCCATGTCCATTAAATCAAGCAACTCCTCTCTTGGCTCATTTTCTTCCAAACTGAAGGCACATCCCTTGTTTTCCGTTTCCTGCAGGCATTCTATAGAAAGTTCTATAGCATCTTCCTGTTGCACATTCTCTTCAATTTCATCCTGTGTCATCTGTTGTTCTGTCATATGGGAACTCACTGGCTTATCACTCCTCAACATTGACTGCATCCGAGTTTCCATAGTTTCCTGTTTCTTTCCTTGCTGTCTAGCTTCAAATTAATGTTTATATTGGTTTCTTGTGGAAGGCTCCAAAATATCTTGATATGGTACCTGACCAATTGCTTCCTGTTCCACTAGTTTCCCCTTAATTTGGATATCCATTGCTCTATCCTGATGTGGTGATTTCTGCATTCGATTTTCTACACTGAATCTTTCTCTTTGCAGCTGTTCCATAACCTCATTTTCTATCTTTAACTTGTCCATTACTAATCTCTTTTTCTACTTTTCCTCTTAATCTTCTTATTTTTTGTATTGTAAAATTTTCCATATCTGGATTCCTTTGCCTGTATTTCTCTTCAGATATATTTGGTGCTGCTCTTTTGTATTAAGTTAGTTTTGCTTTCTCCTTTGGATAAATATTTCACCATATTAAATCTTTTTTCCTTTCCCGTGTCCATATTTCTTCTTCACACGTCTCCTGATCTTCTTGCTTTTCCTTATTCTGGGGACTCACTCTATCATGCTGTGATGTAGTCTGTTTTAGACCTTCTACATTAAATCCTTCATTTCGCAGGCACTCCATAACTTCAACTTCTTTAACTTCCACTTTACTAATCTTTTTTTCCACATTACATCTTTGTGATATAATTTTTTTTACTGTGAAATTTTCCACATCTGGATGCTTTTCCTTTATTTCTCTTCAAATATCTTTGAAACTGCCTTCTCTATATTAGTTAACTTGACTTTCCCCTTTGCATAAATATTGCATCATATCAAATCTCTGTTTCTTTCCCATGTCCATATTTCTTTTTTTATATTTTTCAAATATCTCTAGGTTTTGTTGTTTATACTTTTGCACTTCCTCATAGGCTTCTTTTTCCAAAACAGATCAAAGTTTCTTGATCTATATACGTTTTTTCAAAAATCTGTTTTATTAATGAACGCAAATTTTAATTTGAAGTTTCTGACAGTTCTTGCGGAAGTATTTTTCTTTCCTCAAATTTCTGTCTTAACCATTTTGTATATCTTGTGCCTGGAAAGTCTGGGCTTTTTACAGAATAGTAACAATACATAATTTCTTTCTTATCCTCAATAGGCCATTCTATTGTCTTTATGTCTCTTCTTTGTTTTTTATGGACTGCTACTTCCTTCTACGACAGGGGGACCATCTTCCCCCTGGGCCTGGCCTCGCCCCATTGTAGGAATGTTTCTGTATTTTGAGGATTCTGCACTGTCATTTTTTCCAGTCCTGGCACCAGTATGCCTACCAGGACTGGGCACTTTTTTTATCCTGGGTCTTGTGCACCCAGCTTTTTTTTTTTGTTTCTGACTTACTTCTATCCATGATATATGCTATATAAATACAGTCTATATATTAGTGTCGCCTTGGTGAGATTTTGTGAAAACAGGGTCCACCTCGCAAAGGAACTCAGCAAGACTTGAAGATGAATTTGATTTCAGCACTACTACTCTGCTTTGCTTACTGACTTTTCATCTCTCCATTAGGACCCCAATGCCTGCCTGTGTGAGTGGCACGATGCGCCTGAAGATTGCTGAGATATTTGAAGCACTTAGAGCATTCATTACATTTATAGCTCTTCACTCCTGTGTGAATGGCATAATGCTGTCGAAGATTGCCTAGCTGTCTGAAAGACTTACTGCATTCAGTACATTTATGTGGTTTCATGCCTGTGTGAATGGTATAATGCTGTCGAAGCGTGCCTAGCTGTCTGAAACTCTTACTGCATTCAGTACATTTATATGGTTTCAATCCTGTGTGAATGACAAGATGCTGTCGAAGATTACTTAGGTGTGTGAAAGACTTATTGCATTCAGTACATTTATATGGTTTAAATCCTGTGTGAATGGCTTGATGTTTTTTCAGGCCACTGACACATGTGAAAGACTTATTGCATTCTGTACATTTATATGGTTTCAATCCTGTATGAATGGCTTGATGCTGTTTCAGGCCACTGGCACATGTGAAAGACTTATTGCATTCTGTACATTTATATGGTTTCAATCCTGTGTGAATGGATTGATGCTGTTTCAGGCCACTGGCACGTGTGAAAGACTTATTGCATTCAGCACACTTGTGCTTTTCTTTCTTTGCATGAAATCTCTCAGTTGTGTCACGTTCAGAGTTCCTGCTGCAGCCATGTCCTGAGTGAAGTGTTGTAGTAGGAGTGACAGACAGCTCATCATATACCTTCACCGGCTGAACACGTGGCTGTAGATGCTCTGTCAGGTGACATGTCGCAGGTGTTCCATTGTCACATTCAGGGGTTTGGCGGCACTGGTACTCTGATGGAAACTGTGGTATATCAGTGAGATAAACCTTGTCATTGTCCTTTGCAGGCTGATTTGCAGGCTGATACCTCTGCTGGAGGTTAACTGTAGGGTCATGTAACTGTGATCTTACAAGTGCTGGCTGTTCATTGCAGTCTGTACTCTTCATACCTAGAACAGATTATTTGAAAGTATTTTATTGCAAGAACAAAAGAAATATGCAATGTATTTCATCACAATGACGTGTACAGTTTAGCAATTTAAACATTTTTGGATTTGTTTTTGTTCATCAACTGCTTTATTCTGTTATTATTATCACTAATAAAATAAGGTTAGGTAGTTCAGTTCCATCTTTTATCAGAATTTGTTCATTGTGAGAAGGTGTTTAATTTATTTCAGTCAACTGCCATTTCATATGAGGCAGACTAAATTACAAACTTACCTGCTGCTTTACAATTCTGTAATACTGACATATGGTCATCTTCTAACCTTTCTGCCCCCTGTTTACTCTCCCCTCCCCAATAACCAGTATCCTCACATCTGACTTCCGGCATTCAGTTTTAGGTAATCTCAGACACATGCTTCACAGTTTGGTCTTTGTTGTTTCCCCATTCACCTCCCTTTTGTTAATGTACTGTCTACTACAATATTGTTCATACCCCTATCACGTAGGGGTTCCTATTAGAACCTCAAATGCTTGAAATTTCGAATGTCATATGGTCGACACCATATGATCGAAATTTCAAGATTTTGAATGTTAAACATAACGACGCCATATGGTGCAGAATGGGAGAATTTCCCTTTTCTGCACTGAAGTGCAGTCTCAGAGTTGGTATATTTAAGTAGGGGAGGTGGGGGATGCAGGGAGGTTTGCCCCCTTGCTTGCACCATTAAGGTAAGTTTTTCTTTCTTTCTTTTTTTTTTTTATTATATATTTGATCTTTCAAACTTCGACCATATAATGTCGAACATATGGGATTCGAAGTTTTGAAAGTTTGAATATATAATATAGACCCTCAAGTAGCTATTTGTAATCACACTCTTTACAACAAATCATCTCCAACATCACCCAGTCCTAATTAAGAGTCAAAGGGACAACATACTACCTTAATACTAACTCTTAGTATTCCTGCCTCCCCACATCAAATAAATCTATATGGCTTTACATAACTCCCTCATTGATTGGCTACTTGTTTCACACCCCTCTAAATCCACAAACCTGAAACACTTCCTGACTGCCTGAGTGACCACTCACCCATAAAAATGTTCGGGTATAATCACCATTTCTCTAAACCACATATATTTATTACCTGTTGCAAACTTTCCAACTTCAACCCTGAGAATTTTAAAACCCTCATCTCTACAGTAAATTGGAACTTCCGAACCCATCTTCCACTTGATGAAGCAGTCCAAGCTTTCAACTCAACTTTTCTTAACATCATAAGCTCAATAGCCCCACTCCAAAAAATAAGGATAAAAGCTAATATATCTCCTTGCTATCCAAAACTACCCGTACCTTTATGAAAACCAGAGATAGGGCTTGGAAAACATGGGTACACTCTAAACACCCTGCCGACTTGCAAAAGTACAAAGAACTAAGGAATCAGCCAAAAAAAAAAAAAAACTCATCAATAGATACAAAAAAGATTTTTACCACCACCCACCAACAACTCTAAAATCTGACCCAAACAAATTCTGGAATGCAATGAACCAAATACTACATCCTGGCAAAGCTACCTCACCCAACCCATGCCCTGACAAATCACCAGAAGAAATTGCCAACACCTTCAACACCTATTTTATAGGATCAATATCCAAATTATTTAACCCCAACCCTAACCTCTCAACCCCCTATACTCTCAACTGCCCTGAACCTTCTTCATCTAACTCTCCACTTTCTCCCTTAAACCTGTTCCTACTACCAACATCAAAACTCTTCTCACTACGTTAAAACCATGCTCTGTATCTGCTGACAACATCCCCATCATACTTTCTCCAAATAGCTGCTCACTCTCTTGCTCTGCCCATATCCATCATAATCAATCACTATCTCTGAATCCAAAGTCCCATCAATCTAGAAGCAATTCTATACCATACCTATTCACAAAGGAGGTAACTGCTCTGAAATCTCCAACTTCAGACCTACTGCTATCCTTTCCCCTCTCTCTAAAGTCATGGAGAAATGTGTACACAAACAAGTCATGCAATATCTCCTATGGGAGAAACTCTTCACTCCTACACAGCATGGTTTCCGACATAAACATAGCACCATCACTGCTCTACTGTCCTTCCTTAACACCATTTCTTTAGCCAGGGATGATCATAAACTTCTCTCTCATTTATTCCTTGATCTCTCTAAGGCTTTTGACTGTTTCTTACGCTCTCCTACTGAGCAAACTGTCTGACCTCAACTTCACCTCAGATACAGTTGCATGGTTCTCCAGCTATCTCACCAACAGACTGCAATCAGTGAGATGGCACTCGGCTCAATCTACCCTCCCCTTCCAATTAAAATGGTGTACCCAAGGAACCATTCTTGGTCCACTTCTTTTTAATATCTTCACAAACTTACTCCATTCCTCCTGTCTACAGTCATCCATAGTCCAATACGCTGATGACTGTACAGTCACAACCCATTGCTAATTCTCCCTCAGAATTCTTATCTGCTACCAAGTCTTCTTTTAACATAGTTGCAACATGACTCTCCAATAACCAACTCATCCTCAACACTAAAAAAACAAAACTATTACTCTTTCTCCCTAAAACATTTAATTACATCAAACCTTCATTTACCATAAAGTCCCTCAACAATACCCGTTTAGAAGTTGAATCCGGCACAAAACTTCTCAGTTACCATAGATGATCAGCTAAACTTCAACCTGTACATAAACAATTGTATCAGGAAAACCCACCAGAAACTAAAACTTCTGTAAAGAAATGAAAAAATTTTTCTCCAGTGAAGCCAGGATCACTCTCACGCATGCTTACCTTTTACCCTGCCTAACATATTGCTCCTAAATTCTCACAAATCTAAACCCCTCTCTACTTACTAAACTAGAGTTGACCTATCACAAGATAGCCAGATTCACAGCTCAACAAACCTACAAATCCCACCACTGTCTCTCCCTAAAATGCATAAACTGGCTTGAACTACCTCACTTACTTCTCTTCTCACAGCTCCAGCTCATAGACTCAATTCTATATCAGCCAGCCTATTGTCCACCTCCCTCATCTCCCACTACTCTCCTACAAGAACTCTCCAGAGCTCGAACCAAGATCTATTATATATCTATAAATCTAAGTCTAAATCAGGGAGAAATACTTATGGCCATCACCCCTCTGTAGCATGGAACAAACCCCCTCTTGAAATCAGAACTCTAACACACCCCAAACAATTTAAATCAGCTACAAAAGAATACTTAGACAGTGGACCTGCCGCTGTTCTCACCCTCCCTGAATCTGTCCTTACAGAAGCACCTTCACTCTCCTCTCTCTCCACTGTTCCTTGTTATAACAACCTTATTACTGCTTACCTAATACATCCTTCCCTTCCCCTTCACTTTCCTCTATGTTATCACCTACTAAGACATTAGTAACAGTCACATAATAATATTTTTTTGCTATTGCTTACATGTTATTTCTCATGAATCTGTATCTTTATTTGTAACAGTTCTGGTACTTGTTTTTCACTTTAATGCACATTATTTCATGCCTTCTAAGATTACCTGGAACTGTAACATTTGTATTACATGGAGCTTTTCCCCTGGGCTTCTGCTGAAAAGGGACATTTAGCCCAGTCATACATTCCCGATCAACAAATGTAAAGTAAATAAATAAATAAAAATAAAAACTGCCTTTTCCACCTCTCTTTCCTGATACAGCTTTGGAAGTCTTCCCATATGTCAAGAATTTTACTACAGCAGTGATCCATGATTAAATGTACATTTTACAGTTGTGTGAACAACTCACTATAACTGTAGGACTTTAAGAAGGATCACCTTTGTAGTTTCAGCTCCAACACCTTTAGCAGGTTTAGTCCTGTTGCATCCTAGAAGGACAGGAAAAGCATAAATCAGGCATGGAGACTGCCTTTATAATTACATGTACATAAATCAGGCATGGGGACTGCCCTTAAACTTTAATGTATCTACCTCAATGTATAGCTTTCAAGGGCAGGGTACTACAGTTTGAATGCACCAAAAATGAATCATGATGTAAGCCCTCCATCCACAGAACACAGCTTTCATCTTCACTGGTAGAAAAAAAAAAAAGGTGACAAGGGCCGACTGCCTCCTTATGAAGGATTTAGTTATGTATCCTTACATAAAGAGGAATTTGTTTGTATTCATGTGTTTACAGAGCTTTGGGACATGGGCTGGCTAGGCACACATCTTCCAATATACCAATCTGTTAAGAACTGTGCAACAGTACTCATCTCACACACAAATATAAACAATAGTTCTTGGCAGCATTATAGGAAGATAACATACTGTACAAAGAGTGTTGTCAGCTTCAACACCAAAAATGAATTGACTCCCCCACTCTAGGAAGACATATTATTTCTTTGTAATACCCACCCCTAAGCTGCATTACTGTGCCTCGCAAACAACTTCTGTATGTCTATTGAGTGTTTTTTTATTGTACAGTCCTGTCATTTTGAAGGACGTTTTTCTATCCTTTTTTTTCAGAAAGAGTAGTCCATTCCTTGTATATTTCTAATGGAAAACTTTACATATTGTTGTCATAAACAGCTAGGTAGTTCTCAGTAGATATGCATATTGACTGTTTATCTGCAAGAGAGCATCTGTTACTGTGTGATTGTGTCTATTTACATTTGAATTTTGCCACGGAAAAATACTAGACATTTATTTATTTATTTTATTTATTTAAATTTGTTGACTGGGAGTGTCCGACTGGATGTGGGTCCATTTTCAGCGGAGGCCCGGGGAGAAAAGCTCCACAGTAAAATAAACAGACAGTAGTTACATTGGATTACATAGCGATTATCAATTTAACATAGAAATTACTTACAACATATTTACAGATGAAGAACATAGTACATCAGTAGACAACTAGAATCTTTATCTTTGAAGTACATAACAGGCATTAACAAATGTAACAATGAGAAGTTCCTGCTGTATAATAAGTACTAGGTTTATGAGCATCTGAGCTTGCTATCGTCAAGGTAGTTAGTGGAGGTGAAAGAAAGGTAGTAGTTGGATGGGGTGGATGATATTAGAGTGGGAGTTGCAAGGACATAGCCAGCATGTTTTTAGGTGCGCTTTTAATAAAGTTTTGAAGTTGCTGCATGATGGTAATGGAGGTAATTGTGGGTGGGAGTGAGTTCCATAATTTGGCTATGGCGCAAGAGAATAGTGCTTCACCAGCAGAGTTATTGGCTTTAGTGATCTGCAAGTGATTTTTGTTGCTGGATCTTAGTGGTCTGGTGGTGCGATAGGGTTGGAGTAGATTCTGGAGGGATGGGACATTTAGTGGATGGTTTACTAGTTTGTGGGCGAGTGAGAGTTGATACCACTGAAGGAGGTGAGGGAGTTCAAGCCAGCCCAGTTCAGCAAGTGAGAGACAGTGGTGACTACGTAGGATGCCCCTGTGGTGAATTTGGTGATTTTGTTGTAGCAGGTCTCTAGCTTGTTTAGATCACATTGCCTTAGGTTGGTATATATTGGAGAGGCATAAAGTAGGGTGGAGATAAGGTGGGAATTTGCTATTGAAATCTTTGCTGCTTTGGTGAGAAATTGTTTATTTCTGTATAATGCTCCTAGTTTTTGTGGACTTTTTATGGTCATGGATATGTGAATGTCAAATTTTAGTTTATTGTCTATTTCCACTCCTAGCAATTTGGTGTGTTCAGTTGGGTATATAGCGGTGTTGTCTTTTGCTGTGATGTTAAAGTGAGAGTTGTTTTGAGTATGTTTGGTGGGTTGGAAGATGAGTAGTTTAGTTTTCTTTGGGTTGAGTATTAATTGGACATCGGATAACCATGTTTCAACAGAAAAAAGGCTTCCTGTGTGACTTTTTTGCAGGTTGGTTAGGGACTGGGCTGAGCAGATGATGGTTGAGTCATCTGCGTATTGGATGAGTGTGCCATGTTTGGTGGCAGAGGCTAGATTATTGGTGTAAACAGAGAAAAGTAGGGGTCCAAGGATGGATCCTTGGGGAACCCCTATGGAGACAGGTAGTTGGGGAGATATGTCATTCTGCCATACAACGGATTGTTGGCGGTCAGACAGGTAACTGTGAAACCAGTTGGTGACTGATTGTGAGAAGGATAGGTTATTGAGGACAGAGATAAGTTGTTTGTGTGGGACCATGTCAAATGCTTTAGATAGGTCTAGGAAAGTAGCAGAGGAGAGATAGCCATTGTTTTATGCTGAAGGATAGTGTTAGTAAAGGAGAGTAAGGCAGTGGTGGTGCTATGGTTTGGTCGGAAACCATGCTGAGTACTGGAAAGGAGGTTGTTAGTAAGGAGGTAGTGTGAGACCTGAGAGTGTATGCATCTCTCTAGTATTTTGGAGAGTGGAGAGAGAATAGCTATGGGTGTAATTGGTTAGTTCTGCAGAGGATCCGCCTTTGTGGAGGGGAATTATATGCGAGACTTTCCACAATGTGGGAACGTAACTTTCTGACAGAGATCGGTTAATCAAGATGGATACTGGGTAGGCCAGAGCATCAGCTGCGATTTGTAGGTATTCACTTGGGAGGTTGTCTGCTGCTAATTTGGTGGGTTTAAGTTTAGTTAAGAGTTTTTTATGTTGGAGGTAGGTACAGGAGAAAAGAGAAGGCAGTGGGGAGATTACTAGTTGAAGGTGTGGGTTGGAGGAAGGGGTTGTGTTGTTTAGCTAGTGATAGTATGGTTTGGGTGAAGTGTGTGTTGAATGAGGTAGCAATATTTTCTGAGGAGTGAGGGATGTTAGGAGGAGGGGTACTGACTTTACCTGGGTGGAGGATGGAGTTTATGGAGGACCAGAATTGTTTGGGGCTGTGTTGTGAGGAGTCTAGGGCAGACTTGTAGTATTGGAATTTGTCCCGTCTTATTAGCTTTTTGACTCTATTTCGTAGTTCTAGGAATTTCTGTCTAGCTGCGGGGGTTTTGGTTTTGCGCCAGTGCTCCCAGGCTTTATCCCTGTTTTTCATTTCTGACTTAGTGGTTTTCTGTAGCCATGGGGAGGGTTGGGCTTTGGTTCTGGAAAATGTTATGGGGGCATGGTAATTAAGGATGTTCAGGAAGGTAGTATTAAAAAATTCAACTGCGTCATCTAGACTGAGGTACTTTAGAGCATGCCAGTTACATTCTTTGAGGGATGAGATGAATGTGAGTGGGTTAAAGTTTATTTTTAATGATTTGACGACAGATGACAGGTTTAGCTTGGTACAGGTATTTTTTGAGTAGGAATGTTGGGGAGTGATCACTGAGGCTATCTGATAAGCAGCCTGTTATATATGACCGGGGGTTCTTACTGACTAGTATCCAATCCAGGGTAGTGTGCTTGCTGGAGTTTTTATTTATCCTTGTTGGTGACTGGACTAGTTGGGTGAAGCCATGAAGGTGTACATGATGGGTTGGATTGTTGCCAGAACAGGATTGCCAGTCAATATTGAAATCACCTAAGATGATAGTTTCTTGGGGGAGATGGTGGGTAGACCAGCTGAGGAGGTTTTCTAGTGCAGGGATGTTTTGGCCAGGTGGGAAGTAGCATCCAATTATGTTGATGGTTTTGTTTTGGTTAATTTTGAGGTTGGTATATATTATTTCTTTATTGCCTATTTGTGGAGCCGATGATTTTAAGATCTGGATGTTTAGATGCTGTTTAAATATTATAGCTACACCACCTCCTTTTTTGTTTAGCCGGTCTACTCTTAGTATGCTGTAACCTGTAGGGAGTATTTGCTCATTGTGGTACTTATCACAGTGTAGAAGTAATGCTAAATGGCATCTAACAAAAAATACATTTTAAAACCCCAGCACAATTCTGTGGTAATAAACACTACCTGAAATACCCAGTCATTCTTCACTGTGTGGAGCTGTTACATGTTCACTTTCCAGAATCGAATTCACAACACGTTGCTTTGATTATCATGAAGTTTGTTACCGTCATAATAAGGTTTATACCTGTTTTGTCCAATATAGTTACCCAACTTCAATTTAAACTTTCTTGGGGGTGTCTGGGAGGAAACAGTTAAATACAGTGAACTGTTATGGCAGATAAAACTGAATGTTTGCAGAATTCCTGGAATAAATGAGAATGACAAGGAACCATTTAACAGTTTGCTTAAACTTAGAGCTCCTAAACAACAGATTCCATGCAGATCTGTCCTTCACAAATGGGTTTTTGCATTTGTGTGATGTTATTCACCTGTATCATGGTTTTTAATGTCAAATATTTGGAATTTATTTATTGCATTCTGTACTGCAAATAGTTTGGTCTAATTGTTTGCAAGTGGTTGCTTTGGATCATGTGATTTCACGGTGCTTTAAATGCAGTGCCTACATTATAGAATTTAGATTAGAAGTTCATTTATTTTGAGGAGGAAATTGCTTAACAATTAAATTAAAGCTTTGGAAGCCTGACTGTGCAGTGCACTTTGTTTTCACGTTTTGTTTTTTGTATCATGGTTTTCCTTTTGTATTCCATATTTTTTAATAGTTTCTGAAAGCTAAATGCAATATCCAAATGTAACACTTACCCAATGTCTGGAGGAGTAGATGATCTCATTGAGAGGCTAAGTAAAGCAAGGTTTTTTTAACCACCACAGACTTCACAAAAGGGTACTAGCATATTCATCTTACCCATAAATCCAGAAAGAGAAGATGGCATTCTCCATCCAACAGGTCATTTCCAATATGTTGTCTTACCCTTTGTACTTCACGGAACTCCCGTCACCTTTCAAAATCTCATGGATAAGGCTCTGAAACCTCATGCCTGTCCCTTGATGACACAGCCATTTATTCAAACAGTGGGATCACAGTTAGACAATGTACAAACTGTGCTGAACTCTAAAACAGGGAGGACTTGCACTTAATGCTACCACAAGTAAGCTTTGCATGACTGAAGACAGCAACCTAAGCTATGGGAACTGTGAGAAGGGTAATTAGACTTCAAACAACAGTAAAGACTCTTGTAGAAATTATAAGTAGAATTGAATTTATTTGTGGAATACCAGAAGCTTTCCTATGCATTTACTAGTGGAACACCAGAAGCTTTCATGTGCATTTACTTGTGTAATAGCAGAAACTTTAAAGATGATTTACATGTGTAGTATTGGAAGCTTATTTCTGGACTTATTGTGAAGTACCAGGTGTATTACAGATTGACCAAAGCTACCACAATCAAAAATGAAAAGAAACTTTTTTCAATTTTATTGATACAGAAAGAATGTTTATTTTTGTAAGCTTAGTTTATTATTAGAAAGAAAAACAAAACTATTTTAATCTGTTAAATAAACTGCACAAAAATAAATAACTGTATCTAGTGTATTAAGTGAATGTTCATAGTATACCAGGTACATAGTACTCAACTTTAGTGCTGACAGATGGAATTTACCATAACAGTAAATGTTCTACTGATCACTGTTGTAATATTCTTAACAGATAGGTTGTAGCTTACTGATGTCCATCTGGGGTACTAGAGCTTTACCTTCCTATTATGTAAACCTGGATAATGACCTTACCTCATTGATGTAGGGATATAAAAATCAGACATATGTGCGAGATCCTCAGTCTATATCCAAGCCAGCAGTGGCCTGAAGAAAATCTTTGAAGGAGACTGGTCAGCTAGGAGGGGTGTAGTTTGAAAAGGATAAGCAAGTTCCCCCTCATAAAAGCTGTAATATCCAATGATAATGCTTGTGTGTCTGCGAATATAAGCCATAGGTTTCTGCCAATACAGAGAGAAAAATAAGACAAGGGGTATAAGGTGGGAGGGAAGGACTACAGCTACAGTGATCAGTAGGACATTTACTGTTACAGTAAGTTCTTAAACAACTGAACTATGTCCTGACTGAGTCGCTGTTGCAGTATTCTTAACAGATGGATGATTCCCAGAGCTGTAGAGACAGAGAAGGGTGGTAGGTTTAAAGAGAAGGAAAAGAGAAGACTCCAGGAGGCAACACAAAACAGTCTGGTAAACAGTGCTCTGCACCTGGATAATGCATGCAGCGTATAGAAGTTTGTGAAAGTGTGGACAGATGACTGTGTAGCTGCTTCTAGAATGGACCTGGTATCACCCCATTATAGAAAGGACCCAGGTGAGGCCACTGCTCGAGTGGAACGTGGTTTTGGCCACATGGGTAAAGTATTTCCATGGTGAGAATAGCAGAAGGAAATAGACTTTCAGATCCAAGACACAATAGTTTGTCTGGAAACTGGCCGTCTTAACATGGAATCCATAAAGGAGATGAACAGCTTGTCTATTTTTCTGATATTGTTAGTGTTACCCAGGTAAAAAACTCAATTGTCTGTGAATGTTTAAGGAGTGTAAGATTCCTTCCCTCCATTTTGAAGATTGTGGGACAATGTAAGCAGATCGATTGCCTGGTTAAGGGTTAGCTCGTTCACCACTTCTGGCATGAAGGAAGGACTGGCCATGAAGTTTATCCTATTTCTGTGGAAGATGGGGAAGGGTGGAATAGCCATGATAGCATGGAGTTCTGAGACTCTGCAAGCTGAAGTCAAAGCCAGGAGGAGCATTGTTTTCCAACAATTTAAGAATAACCAAAGCGGCTGGTTCAAATGGATTAAAGTATGTTTTTCCAAAAAAGAAAAAAAAAAAGATTCCAAGGTGGGGCAATAGGCTTCATTGACGGTTTAAGGTGTAGAACACCTCTCAGAAAAAGATTAACATCTATCCTGTTCATGAGAGGTGGCTCCAAAGGTAAGCAAATATTAGTGGTAGAAAAGTGAGCCTTAATGGACAAGTAGGCAATCCCTTAATGTAATAATTCACATAAGTACTGTGGACGGTATCCGATAGAAGGGGTTGAAGTTTTGTTTAAGGTACCAGACTAAGAACCTGTTCCACTTGGCTGTGTAATATTTCCTAGTGTTAGGTTTCCTACCTTCTTGTAGGACTCAGACCTGCTCTTCAGAAAACTCAGACCTGCTCTTCAGAAAAGGTGTGTATTGTAGGATTAGAATCCAATCATTTGGAATGTTTAGACTGACTGAAGTCAAATTTGTTGAAGGAGCACGCTTTCTGATGAGTGATTAGATCTGGTTTTAGAGGGATTCTCCAGTAATTTCCCTATGATAAGTGAAACAGGCAGGAACCATTGTTGTCTTGGCCAGAGAGGTGTCAGAAGTTGGAGTTTTGGAGATTCATTCTAGGCCCTGAGTCTGAGCCTTGGAAGCCCAGGCAGAGGGGGATGTGCATAAAGGAACTTCCCCACCAATTGGAAACAGAAGGCATATGTACTCCAGACTATAGGTGATGTGTTCCTTGAGCAGAAAGCATGAGTAGGTGATGCTTGGGGGAAGCAAAGAAATCTATCTGAGGAGTCCACCATCTGAGAGTAATGGATTTCAAAGCTTCTGTGTTCAGGGACCATTCCTGAAGGTCCCCTATGTCCCTGCTTAGGCAGTCTACCAATGCATTCTGCTGACAGGGAATATACATCACTGTAAGTTTAAGATTCAGATGAAAGTCCACATGCCAGACTTCCTGTGCCAGCCTGTCCAGGGGGATAGGAACTTGTGCATCCCTGCTTGCTTTCTTATTTATTTATTTAACATTTGTTTACCTGGAAATTCTGACTTGGAATGAAGCCAATTTTCAGCAGAAGCCTGGGGAGAAACGGTCCAGACACATGTATTTGTAAGGTGAGAGGAAACCAGAGCACTCAGAGAAAACCCACACGAATGCAAGGAGGACATGCAGACTCCACACAGAAGGCACTCAAGCCAAGAATCAAACTGGAGAACCTCTTGCTGTGAGCTGACAATGCTACCACTTCACCACTGTGCTATCAAAGAGGTACCACATCAATGTGGTGTCATCTGTGTACACCAGCAGGGTGCCTGGTTTCCAAAGATGTGAGAAGGTCTGTAGGACTAGTAATAATCCCCTCATTTATTTTATGTTGATGTGCTCTTTTAATAAAGTGGCAGGTCACCCTACTTGAACTCTGTGGTCTCCTGTCCAAGCCCCCTTGTCCTGTTTGTAGCATCTCTAAATGGGACCTGGTTGTTTGGGACTAGAGTGAATGGAAGATCTGGGTTGAGGGGAACTTGGCTGCTCCACCAAAGGAATTCCTTCTTGATGCAAGGAAAGACCAGAATGTGGATATCTAGAGAGTGAGTGTGGTAGGACCACATTGATTTCAGATACCGATGCATTGTCCTAATTTGTAATCAGGCAAAGGGCAACATAGGGATGGTGGCAGCCAAGAGGCCCAGGGCTCTGAGGGCTTGTCTGGCTAAACAGGACTCAGTGGTTATGGAATTGAACTTCACTTGAGAAATAGAGGCATGCATGGCCAATGTGTCCAGGTTGCATCCCAGAAATGTTAGCTTGTGAACTCCAGGAGGGTCAGAAGTCACACAGTGTATTGAAGATGCTGGAGGACAGTGTCCCCAGATGAGGCCTGCAGTAGAAGGTTGTCCAGGTTAGGGAAGATTCGTATGTCCTGAGGGTGGAAAATAGCCACTGCTGGGTCGAGACACTTTGTAAAAACTCCTAAAACTATAGAAAGACCAAAGGGCAAAGTAGTAAACTGAAAATGTGATGACCCATTAAAGAAATTTTCTGCAGGAAGGATGCATTGGAATATGCAGGTAAGCATCCCTTAGGTCTAAGGATACCAGAAAATATTTGAGGAAAAAGGAAGGGTAGAATTTTTAAGATGGAAATCTCAGAAAGGTGTTTAGCCCGGAGAGGTCCAGTTAGGTCTAAACGGACCATTATTTCTTAGGACAAGAAAGATCCTTGAATAAAATCCCTTTCTAAAAAGGGTGAGTGAATCTCTTCTATGGTTCCCTGTCCCAGTATTACACAATATGGTCTAGCAAGTGTATCTGGTTGGCAGAAGGTGGGGGTATACCCATGTAGATGGGCTGCTTTCACAAGACATAACATACACCTCCTTGATAATGTTTAAGTCCCATTTGTTTGAGGTTATTGCTTCCCAGAATGGAAAAGAAAAAGACAGAGTCTTTGTGAAAGGGGAGTGGCAGGGTTGTGACTGGATAGGAGGATGGCTGGAATATAGTCATAGGGGCCCACTGCCAAATTGAGGCCTGCCAGAAAGAGTAACCCTTGTTTTTTTCCCCCATGGGAAGCTTTTCTTAGGAATTTTGCTTTGCCTGTGATGGATTCTAGGATCTCTCCTGGCAAAGGAGATAGATTTTCCTGGATAATTTCTATGGTATCTGGGAAACTGTAGAAAGCAAAATTTGATGGCAATCTTTCATTGTCTTGCTCTGTTCCTGCAAAGTCTTGAAAAGGCTGTAAGCTTGTGAACCAAAATGGAGGTTGTTATCCAAGAGAGAATGTAGAATCTTTAACTTTAAATATTCTGTAATAGTTTGACCTCTCAAGCCAGGCATACCACTGACCACTGAGCCAGTAGCAACCAACCTGTAAGAGGCATCCACAGCACCATAGCTGCATTTTATACTGTGCCAGGCTATTTATGAGGCCTGGGCCACTAGAGACTATATATACTGCTCTGAGTCCAGTGTCTTGTGCACTCCAATGGTATTGTTTAAAAACTTTAATACAGAGCGTAAGTATTTGGCTATTTAAGTCTGGTACCTAATAGCTCTGAAGGATAAAGTATACACTTTTGTTCCTCACTGGTCCACTGCTGTACTTCCCACTGGATATGACATTAGTGCTAGAAAGCATCTTGGAAGGTTTGCTTAAAGCCAAGGATATTGTAATCAGGTCTGCCAAAGGTTTTTTTAGAGGTACTTTAGTTCATCAGAATCCTTGAAGAACCTGTCTGGCAGGAGGTTGAGAATCAAATCCAGAAAGTTGGCTTGAATTGTGTCTAGGTAGGCATCTAACACTGGGGGAACTGGAGGAGGAGCATGGATGCCCATCTGTAATAAGTTGTAATATACCTTTTGCACCTCAGACACCTGCCTAGATTGCCATTCCAAATGTTTCATTGTGCTTAGTAAGGTTTCTTCAAAGGAAGCCTCTTCCAAAGCAGAATCTGGAGAAAGTGAATCTCCCTCATCTGAAGATATCTGTTCTGCAGAATGCAACTGGGAAGAGTAGTCCAAAAATGTTCAGAATCCCAATCTGGTTCCTCCTCAGAGGAATAAGAATGTAAACATGTTTCTGTGGTGTGATCTGAAAATGCTGGGCCACAAGGGAAGGAGGCTTCAGAGATATACTTGCCATGAATAACCCTTGAGAAAAAAATTGATTCATTCTTTCTCCATGACAATAGCTGCAGGATCGAGTGCTTAAGTTTTTGTTTTTTTCTTCTTAGGGGAGGTATTCATCAGTAGCAGCTTAGGGGGTTCTGA